>NW_027397160.1:187857-252271 GCF_003265705.2 Callorhinus ursinus | reverse complement strand
GATGGACAGGTGTGGGATGGACAGGTGTGGGATGGACAGGTGTGGGGATGGACAGGTGTGGGGGATGGACAGGTGTGGGGGATGGACAGGTGTGGGGATGGACAGGTGTGGGGATGGACAGGTGTGGGGGATGGACAGGTGTGAGGATGGACAGGTGTGGGGGATGGACAGGTGTCGGGGATGGACAGGTGTGGGGGGTGGACAGGTGTGGGGGATGGGAAGGTCGGAGGGGAGGAGTCCACACAGCCTGCATGGGTTCTGGACACTCACCCCAGGCAGGGCTGGGATTCAGGAAAACTTCCTCCAGTCCCAGGACAGGTGCAGAGGCGGGTGGGGATGGAGGCAGGGGGACCAGTGAGGGCAGGGCAGAGTCCCAGGGACATCAGGGAGGCAGAGATGGCGTGGGGCTAGCCGGGCAGGAGGGGAGCTGGGGCACAGGAGAGAGGGTCCGGCCTACAGGGACAGCAGACCCTGGGAAGGGCCAGGCCGGCCCCCACTGCACGGGCCTGGGGCCTGTGTCCTCGGAGAAGCTCCGAGCCGTGTGGGGAGGGCGACCCCAGGAGGTGGAGGCAGCAGCGGGGCCATCTTGGGCCTCAGGCTCCGCTCCGTGGGTGAGGAGACCCAGGCTCCCCGCCTCAGTTTCCTCCTCCGTACTCCTTGGCAGGGCCGGGAGGGCTCCGTGCGCGGATGTGTGCCCGGCCCGCGGCTGGGACTGGCATGTGCCCTACCACCCTCCTGAACACACCCAGCCACAGCTGGACAGCGCAGCCGCGGACGATGCCCCGGTCGCGTCCCCCTTCCCAGTAGGCACGGCCTCCGGAATTTGGGGCCCAGGAGCCGTGCTTGTGGAAGGTGCCCCCGGGCCGGGCTGTGGCCACGCTCACGTTTCTCTGGGTGAGCACACTGCAAACAAAACCCAGACGCCACCACAAGACTCAGCCCTGCGGTGCGGCCGCCTGAGCTGCAGGGCCATCTTATTTTCATCAAACAGCTCTGCTTCGTCTCCAGCGCTGCCTGTCTTCCTGCTCACAGCCTCGAGCTGGACAGAACAAAGGAGAAGGCGCTCTGAGGCCACCCGTGCGGCTGGGAGAGGGGCCACGCGCACAGACAGGGTCCCTCAGCCAGCGTCACCCCCACACTCCACAGGGCCCCTGCTTCCTCTTGAGGAAGGGGACTTGGCAGAGCAAGCTCAGTTCTTGGGGTTGGGTGGGAGGAGAGAACGCTGGGGGTCTCCAGGCAGCTCCCCAGGACTCACCCTGGCATGGCTGAGCTGGGTGCTCTTGGGCACTGGCCCCTGGCCTCAGACCCCCACCCCGTCGGCCCTGGACAGGGGTGCACAGGGCACCTTCCTGGCCCGCGGGGCCCACTGGGGCTCCTCAAGCTCAGGCACTCCGGCACCAGGGGCTCTGGCTCTCTTCCCAGACTGCCACAAGATCGCTTGGGCCATGAGAATGGATGCCTTTGGCAGCCAGGGTCTTTGACCCCCTGCGCCATCCTGGGGGCCCAGCTCCCTGTGGCTCAGTCCAGAATCCTTCCCCTTGAAGGGCAGGAGGCAAGAAACCAGGGCCCCACTGTCTGCCCCCAAGGGCATCTCAGAGACCAGAGCAGAGAGCTCCTGGCTAGCGCACGGTCTTCGGGGAGGGAGTGGGGGGAGAGGGCAGGGGGACAGGGGATGGAGGGGAGGGCAGGGCAGGGGCTGGGAGGTAGAGGGGCACAGGGAGGGGGAGGGGAGGCCAGGCCTTTGATCCCAGTGCCATCATCAGAGGCAATGGTAGACCGCAGGGCCTGTCACTGTCCGTGGCGTGGGGCGGGGGGGCTGCTGAGTAAGGCACAGGCCGGGCCGAGGGGCACCAGCCCAGGGCTGCCCTGACAGCGCAGGGGGGAGTCCTTTTCCTGACGGCCACCCAACTCCCAAAAGCTCGCGCCCCCAGATTCCTCCCAGGGGACGTTCATGGACTTGGTGTCTCTGTTCCAACGTTTGCTGTTGGCCAAACCAGCCACTCCTTTTATCTTTGTTCACATGTTTCTCCTGCTTCCTTGGGCTTTATCTTATTTTTCTTTTCTACAGTCTAGAATTGAACGTTTAATTCACATTTTATTTTAGTTCTCTCTTTTTTTTAAGGAGTCTTCATGCCCAGCATGGAGCCCAACACGGGGCCTGAACTCATGACCCTGAGATCGAGACCTGAGCTGAGATCAGGAGTCGGACGCTCAACGGATGGAGCCGCCCAGGCGCCCCTATTTTAATTCTCCCTTGATTGTATCAAGGCCCTTTAAGATGGTAAGCTTTCCTCCGAGTGCGTTTTTGGCCGCCTTCTAGAAGCTTCACTGGGCAGTGTCTTCTTCACTCAGCAGTTGCTGCCTCTTGGACTTGAGTCAGGTGCAGAGTGTCGGTGTTGTTTCTCGCTGTCCTGCTGGCCTCAGTGGGGCTTGGAGGTGGATTTCCGGCCCCACCACGTGTGAGAAAGAACTCTGCGTTCGCGGGAGGGGGTGCGGCTCGCTGCTGCAGACACCTGTCGTTTCCAGGTGTTTCTGGCCTGGCTTGGGCATGGCACCAGCTCCCAACCTCAGGAGCCAGAGTAGCGCTCTCTGTTCACTCCTCGGTCTTCTCGGTGGGAACCAGAAAGCAGATGCATCCATCACACGAAGGAACATTCCCAAACAGCCAGCGGCTTCCACCCCGCTGCGGGTCGGCCAGGGCTCTGGTCCCTGCAGTGCACACAGTGGGAGCCCAGGCTGCCGGACGGGCCACGGTCTGCAGCCCTGCCGGTCACACACCAGCACGGCGCACCACGCGTGGACTCCAAAAGCATCCCCCAAAGCGGCACATGTCCCTCACACCCGGGGCCAGATCAAGTCCACGGCTGTGCCCAAATCCAGGGGAGGGGGTGCAGGCCCACCACAAGCTGGTAGAGCAGGGTGAGGACAGGGTCTCCCCGCCCCGGCGGCCTTGACATCGGGGACTCCTCATGCCACTCGGCCCCAAGCGCCCCTGGCAGAGCCAAAACGGTCAATACGCGCCCAGGCTTCTGAGAAACGGTCACCGGGTCCCTGGGCCTCCCCAGGAGGAGGCCATGGGCACACGGTCCTCTGTGGACCCCTCCGGGCTCCCCTCCTGAGGCTGCCCGTCCCCCATGATTCTCACCTTCCACATCCCCCGAGATCAAGCCCCCCACTCCTGAGCGGACAGCTCACTTCTGAGCGCGTTTACAGTCAAGACCAAGGGAAAGGTCGAGGGTGGCACGGAGGCAGGCCGTGCCTTCCAGTTATTCGGCGCAGACAGGGCGGAGGCCCGGCGCAGCTGGCTGGGAAGGAGGATGTGACTGATGGAGACATTCCTCGTGCGGCAGCGTTTTGTCACAGATGACAAGGAGACTCGCGCAGGCTTCAAGGGCCAGGGAGGAGGGTGGGCCCTGTCCGGGTAGGGGCTGTGAGGGAAGACCCACGCAGGACCCCGGAGAGAAGTGCTGACCGCCACACAGTGACCTGCTCCTTCCGGACTGTTGGGAGCAGGAGATCCGCGGGGCAGGCCAGGCCGGGGTCCCGCTGGGCCCACGGCGGCCTCTGCAGAACCTCAGGGCTCCCTCCCCAGGCGGAAGGCGGGGCTGGAGGCTGCACTGGGTGCCCCCCCACACACACACACACCGGGGCTTCAGCACGAGGCCTGTGTCCTGACCTCCACCTGGGGGCTGAGCACGGGGCTGGTGGGAGCCCGGCGGGCAGGGTGGGCTCCAGCCTCGGGGATCCATGGGCTCCGGGCAGGGCAAAGGCAGGCACATCTGCCTCCTCCCCACCGCCCCTCCCCCCTCCAGAGGGTGGAAGCTCAGAGACACCGTGTGGACAGCTCCCTGGAGACCTGCCGGTTTCAAAGGCGATGCCCAAGCTGTGCCCCTCTCAGCAGCCCCCGCTCAGGAAACCCCAGCAACCAAAACACAACCCAAGCCAAGCCCGTGACCCCAGGAATGCAAAGCCGAGCAGCATGAGGGGAAAGTAATCACACCATTCGCCCCCCAGCGGGAAAAATAATAACAAAATAACAAAACACATGACTTTCTCAACAGGAACCAAGAAGGAATTCAGTAAAATTCATCTCTTCTTGATACAAGTGCTCCTGAAGTAGGAATAAGAGCTTTCGCCCCTATTCTGATAGGAAGTCACGCACGGAAACGCAAACGCCTACAGAGACTGAGTTTGCACCTGAAAGCTTGTACGCTGCACACGTGTGCGCTCACGAGCATACAGGAACAGAGGCGCCCGTCCCCACAGGTGCGTGTGCACACACGCTCACAGTCCCACACGTGTGCCCCACGGCCGTTATGTCCTTCAAAGTGGGACCAGGTGTTCCAGAGGCCGGCCGGGCCCCGAGTGGGGCTAGGGGGGGGCCTTCCCCGGTCCCCCCCGGCCGTTCCCCTATCCCCCCCCCCCGCAGGATGTGACCCCAGCCAGCAGCAGCAGCATCTCCTGGCTCAAAAGATGTGCCCCAGTGCTGCCTCCAGTCCAAATCTGGACTCACCAGCGCCCCCCCCACCCCAGGGGTAACTGACCGAGGAGTTTGGGGTACTTGGTCCCAGAGCAGGAACGGCCAAGGGTCAGTGCTGTTAGTGCCCCTCACCCCCAGCCAAGGTCATGCACTCGTCAGGACCCTCAACCAAGCAGGACCAGGGTCACAGGATCCTCTGAGGGCTTCCGGCCAAGCGCAGGTTAAGTCCACAGTGCTGACCGCTAAACCCAGGGGCCTCGCAGCTGAGCTGTCCCCGAAGCAGCCCCGAGTGTCCCCAGGCAGCCCTGCACTCTTCTGGAAGAGGGGGCCCCACCTGCTCCCAGGGTTGGGCCTATCCACAACGTGGGACCCTAGCCCGCCCTTAGTGCCAAGAGACGGTCCCCACCCGAGGCCTGTGCTGTCAGGGAGGGCAGCCACCTCAGGCTCCAGGCAGCTCCAAGAGAAGGGACAGGGGCGTTGGGAGAGGGGGCCAGCAGGCCGGCCACTCCCTGCGGCAGTGACAACGATCTGGGGCTGCAGCCAACAGCTCCAGCCCTCCACTCCCCCCTCCAATAGAAGTCCTCCCATGTTGTCCAGGCCTGTCCCACCATGGTAACCAGGGCCGTGGGGCAGGTAAGGCGAGCGTCCCAAGTGTGCAGCAGCCAGGCAGCTTGGTAGGGATTCCTGCAGGCCACCCCAGTGTGCATTTATCCACGTGTATGTACCCACGTTTGTCCACACCCATGTACTCCCGTGTGCGTGCACTTAGCCACACACTCTGCTAGTCCGTGTAAGGCGTCACGATACATGCGAGTGTTTAAAGACGAGGGGCCTGGACCCTGCATCCAACCGGACGACCCCTGCCCGGAACCCAGGCGCCGTTGGCAGAGGCCTGGTCTGCGAGCACCTGAGCCCAGCAGGGCCGCCTCTGTGGCCGAGCTGTGCATGCCCGGCCCCCTCCCCTCCTCTAGGTAAAGCTGGAGCTGAGGCCCGGGACTTGAGGGCCGCCGTGTCTCTAGCAGCCCACCAGCTTCACGCACCAGGAAGGTCACACTGTGCCGCCAGATCAGGTCTTCTCGTCAGACAAGATGCAAAAGCAAAGGCAGCGTGACCGCAAGCCACCAACGCCCTGTTAAAAGGCCCAGTTCCTGGCTGCCCCCAAACCCAGGGTGGGGCCCCAGAATTTACTTGGATGCAGCTCTGGCCCCTCCCTGCCTGCAGAGCACCCCCACAGTACTGCGTCCGCCCTCCTGCTGGGTCTCAGGGGGCCCTCCCTCCACCCCTCGCCCCCATCTGAAGGGCCAGAGGGATCTGTGCAGGGCTGAGCCAGAGCAGGACCACCGGCCACCTTCTTCTCAGGGGGCACCTTCTTGTCTTGCCCTTGGACGTCTGACCTGCGCCCAGGCACAAGGACTCAGACGTCCAGGGGAACCTTCCTGATCACCCTGCTGGCCCTTCCTCTGCACTGCTGTGCGTCCAGTTACCGACAAACGTGCTCACCGTGGCCCCAGGTCAGAGGACAGCTCGGACCCCCCGGCAGCAGGGTCAGCAGTACCGAGGACCTGGCAAGAGCTCTCACTGCACACATGCTGCTGAGATACACCAACACCCACCCAGCTCGCTGGGGGCCGTGGTGGACAGTGGTGTGGACGGCTCTGCTGAGGAAGCCCAGGCCTTGCCCTACCCTACTGCAACGGAAACCACCACCCACCCTCGGCCCTCCCCCTTTTCCCGCCTGGAATGTGGACGTGATGGCTGGGGTGCTAGCAGCTGCTTTAGCAACAGGAGGAATAAGAGCCTGGGCTGCTGACAGCAACTTGCATCCAGGCTCTCATTCTGGGAGGGGCAACCCACCCCGTTTCAACATAATCAGCTCCCACGACTTCTGCTTTCAGTCAGAAGCACTATAGCGAACTAGCACATGACCAGCGCACCCCTCTCCTCTCAGGCCCACCAGATGGCATCCCCAGGGTGCTCTGCAGTAACGCTGGGTCAGCCCCAAGCCAACCTCTCGTGTGCCTGTCCCCCACCCACCCAGGGCCTCCACCACCAGTCTGGGACATGAATCCCGCCGGCAGGAGCTGACATCTTCCTCAGTCACACTTGCCACTGTCCCCTCCCCTAGAGACCTCCTGGTGGGGCCCAGGGCACCCACCGAGCTTACGGGCAGCGGACAGCTGTGCCTGCCTGACCCACCAGAACGAGCTTTCCCAGTGTGTGCTGGGTGTGCGTGAGGATCAGCTACAGACTGGGGCAGAAAGGCTGGCTGGGAATGGGGGGGTGCACCCTGCCAGGTGGCAGGCCAAGGGATGGGGCACATTAGCCTGTTGGGTGGGGCGACGTGGGTCGGCCAGCCAGGGCCAGGTCCATCAGACCCAGGGGCGTGCATCTGCAGGAGGCAGAGGGAAGGCTGTTCACACAGGCGCCCAGAGCCCGAGGGCTGACCAGGATAGATTCTCTAATTACACACCGTGATGTAATTAGAATCTGCTCCCAACTTAGGAGACTGGAATAATTACCGCTGTGCAAGAACCCTGGGCACCGAAGCAGGGAGAAGGGCGCCCCAACCCTGTGCTGTGGCTTCAGGCACTGACCTGAACCTGCAGAGGGCGGAGGTTAAGGGCATACATGGGGGTCCCAGGGTGCCTGGAAGCTCTGCATTCCTGAGGACCTCAGCCTCAGCAGGAAAAGCACCGGATACCCCAGCTCCAGCCCCAGCCCGGGGGGGGGGGTCTCCCCTCTCCAGGCTCTTGGGTTCCCCTCTGCAGAGAAAGTCCCAGCCAGGGCTCAGTGGGCCCAGCCCCCAGGTCCCCTCTTCTGCCAGCAGAGACCAGAACAGGAAGGGAAAAGGCTTCAGCCTAGCAGGAGGCCCCACAGACTCCACGGCCCTGCAGCCTCTGTGGCACCAGAGGACATGTGAATTCAAAGACACAAGTAATCACTGATTTTCTCCCCACAATCTGAAAAATAACATTTCCCAATCTTAACAAAGCCTTAAGAAACACAAGCCAACATCCAGAACACGTCTGTAATTATCACTGTAACCCATGTTATTTTAACACCTTTAGAAGAAAATGCAGTTTATTGAGTCTGTTTGACTTCCAAAATGAGGTTGTCCGCGCAGGCCGAGGGTCTCAGGTCCAGAAGCAGGGGACTAGCTGGCCCGGGAACGGGACATCAGAGAAAGGCCCGGAAGGCTGGCGTCTTGCTATCTCCAGGAGCCGGCTGGCTCTCCCGATAGCCTGGAGACATGCACTGATAGCAGCACCCTGGAACCCAGGTCACGGGGTGGTGGCCCAGAACCCACTGGGGCCAGGCAGGGGCTGGGCTCCAACATCTCAGCCCAAGCAGCGGTCACGGACCCGTGTGATCGCTGCATGAAGAGCATTCCAAGAGCAGTTCGCACAACACCTGACTTCCAAGCAACACGGAACCCTGAGAGGCACAGCTGCCTGTGCCTGACTCACCACCCAGCTGCGGCTGCCCGGCACTGACGCCCGTCTTTGCCCAGGACAGTCTCTGAAGCAGCAGGGGAGCCCGAGTCCACGTGAAGGCCGGCACGCTGAGGCTGTGGGGCTGCATCAGGCTCACGCGTCACCATCCGCCCGGCACCAGACCCAGGCCCCTCTTGACAAAGCTCCATACAGACGGGGTGAGCCATCATCAGCCCAGCCCTGCTGGCCTGCCTCAGAGGCCTGCGGCTTGCAGACACACCCAGAACCAGAACGGATCCCGAGGGCCGTGCATTCATACCGATTCCTTCCTCCCCTCCAGGCGCCTGAGTCCGCGCCCCCAGGAACCCTCTCCCCACTGGACACCGCGTGCAGACACAAGGCCACCCCAGCAGGGCCCTGAGCTTGGTCACCTGGGCCCACGCAGGCCACTGCTTCCTGCCTCTGGTTCATTCATTTACTGCCACGTGGGGCTGCTGACCCCCCAGCAGCGCAAAGCACACCCTGCCCTCCATCGTTTCCGTCCTGGGGGAAGCAAGCCAGCTCGGAGAACATATTAACACCGGGCAGGACAAGGGCAGACATGCCAGAGAGAATGGCTGGGGTGCCGTCTGGGGGAGCACAGAAGGGGTGGGGCAGCAGGAGGCCCTTGTCACGAGGGGACCCCAGCCCCCCACCCAAAGCCCCAGGGCAGTGCTCTGCCGTCCACGACTGCCCCACGCCTTCCAGTCCTTGGCCCGTGTCAACGTCGCACCCCATGAAGCCTCCCAACACCCAGCGCTTTGCCCTGTAGGCAAGTTCACCTCCTCCCCGCCCCATTTGGCGAGCGGTAGCCAACTCTGGATGTGCATCTTCGGTTCACCTGGGAGCTTCCGAGAATCCTGCTGCCCCGATCTCCCCCCAGACCCAGGGCATCGCCCAAGATTCACATCTACGTGGAACCTCAGAATGCAACCATTCTGGAAATAGGATCTTTGCAAAGGAATTAGTTCAGGGGAGGTCATCCTGCAGGAGGGCGGGCCCTGACCCAGGGACTCACAGGAGGCAGAGCGACGGACAGGAGTGATGCAGCCACCAGCCGGGGGCACGAGAGGAGCTGACAAACAGGACTGCCCGTCTCTGCCCCCGTCTGGAGGCCTCCGGAGACGGCGTGGGCCTGCCGGCATGACCAGGCTCCACGGGAGAGTGCATTCCCAGGGGCTGAAGTCACCCCATCTGCTAGTCTGTTCCCCAAGAAACAAATTCAGTGGGTGCCTCAGGCAGGAGTCCGGCCTGGCCCAGGCTCGTGGGAAGAACACATGGCTGCACGTCTGGGGGACGTCGGTTACACAGGTACCACAGCAGCTGACAACCGATGCACACGTCCACCGAAAGAAGGGGACAGCATACCTACCAACCAGGGGCTCTAGAAGGGCAGAGGAGAGGGGTGTTTCATGGGGAAGGAGGATCCAGGTGGGTTGCTGGAGTACTTTTAAAAAGGGGTCTTGAAGATTTCTGGCCGGGAGCCAGGGGACCTTCAGAGGTGAGCCTGCGGGCAGGGCAGGCAGGACCCTATGGGCAGGTGCCAGAGACACAGACCCACGCACCCCTGCACAGCAGGAGCGCACAGGGTTTAAGAGGCACAAACACCATGAACTGTTCCACTTCACCACTTACACCTGCCACCACGGCAGTCGTGCCCACGGCACACACATCAGAAACCACACACATGCCTGCTCGGCGGTAGGCATCTGGCCACAGCCAGGGGACACCCAGGGGGACTCTCCTGTAACCTGTCACTGGGACCCGGCACTCTGCTCTGGGGCTGAGGTCCCCACACGTTCGAGGCTTCTCTGGTGATCTTCCTGGGGTGAGTTCTGAGGCCAGTGGTCGGCACAGCCCACGTGCCTCACCCCCTCAAGAGCAGCCCGCCCCCTGTCCGTGCGGCCCCTCCCTTTCCCATGGCACACACGCTCCCGGGCAGCCAGGGCACAAGGGGAGCCGAGGTGGCCCGGCCGGGGCCACACTGGAGTTGCTGGAGGCCAAGAAGTACATTTTCCCTTCAGACGACACGTACCAGCCTTGCAGTCAGTGTCACCAAACTCAGACATTCGGAAAAACATGACGGAGAAACATCAAGGTGCCTGCATCACCTTCCGGGCAACCTGTACCCCACTCTGTTTCTCCCAGCACTTATTTATTGCACAAATGAGTTTGTCACAAATACCACTTTATAAACAACTCATCTCCCTTACCAAGAACTGGTTTCTGTACTGAGGACAACAGTGCACCGTCACTTAAGGGGTGGCAGTCCTGGCGAGACGGCCGTGCTTACCTCCGGCCCAGGGGACTCAGGCTCCCACCTACAGCCTCAGTGGTCACATCTGTCCCTTTCCATGTCCCATTCCTGGGAGGCGCCCACACTGTGTGCTCTTGTGCAGAGAAGAGGCCCAGGAAGCCCAATGGGGGCGGGGCATGGGCTCAGATCCCTTCAGCCACCCATGGCCGGATAGCCTTGGTAGACGCTGCTTGGGTGTCCGTGAGTCGCGAGCATGCCGACCAGGGCACCAGAGGTCAGGGACATAACTGGAGCTCACGCTGGTTCAGCCACAAAGCCTAGAGTGCCTGGCGCCTGGATGCGCTGGTGCCCACCCCCACACCACAGCCTGTGAAGGGGTGCTGGGTATCCTGGCCCCGGCCCCAAGAGTGACAGGGCGCTCACTGGGTCCAGAGCTGCTGCCGTGGGTGCCCAGGCCTCCGGGCCACACATCCACCACCACTGACCCCGCAGGACATGGGCAGTGAGTCCCCACACAGCACACACTCCCAACTCCCACTCCCCAGGCAAGCCCAGGCCCTTAGGTGTGAAGTCTATTCCCGCAGTCTGGCCCCCAGACCCCAGGCTTCTAACAGTCAACAGCCACCTTGCTCCCGGGTCGGCTGTGTCGCTCTAGGGCGGGACCAGGCCTGCTCCCAGTGTCCAGACTGCTGGACTCCGGCAAGCCCAGCTCACCTCAATCACAAGGGCAGGTGGGGAGCAACCTGGGCTCGGAGCCAAAGGGAGACACCGTGGGGAGCAGGCCAGGGAGGAGCTCAGGGACCACGGCCCAAGAAGGGCAGACAGGAGCCCCTGGGAACCGGGAGGGCAGCAAGCGCCCACAGAACCCACCACGACTGCATCTTGGGGCTGCAGGGGAGCTGGGGACCCCCAGAGCCTGCTGGGTAGTGGCTCGTGCCGAGGGAGCGTGGGCAGCCTCCTGGGTGGCCCGCCCAGAGAAACCCAAGAGCAGTCTGGAAGGAAGCCCAGGGAGCCGTGGGGGGGCCCAGAGGAACTGCCCCCATCCCAACGCCCGAGATCGTGCCTTCATTCATTCTCATGGTGGGCTCTCCTGCCAGGCTCACGGCAAGGACAGCAAGGGGTGGATCCCTGGAGCTCACAGCACGTCTCCAGGCTGCATCAGAGATCAGAGCCGGCTGCCGCCGTCCAGCTGCATTTGCTGGGCCAGCTGCTGCCCGATGGCCAGCAAGGGGCTGGCCCTGTAGGCTGGACTAGCCAGCAGCTCCCGAAACCGAGCCCTTTCTTCCTCCCTGAAAGAGAGGAGATCAGCGCAGGTCAGCAAACCCCACAACCCTGTGCAGGGAGGGGTGGAGATGAGCATCAGCACTGCCCCAGCCCGGCCACCCCATCCCTGGGCACCTCAGGGAGGGCGAGACACTGGAGTGGGTAGGCAGGGGTTACACAGGGCAGAGCACCTGGGGCCTAAGGGTCACCAGAGGGCAGTGGGCGGGGGCAGTATGGGGGGGATGAGGAAGGCAGCAGGGCAGGGAGGGGGCTCAGGAGCGGCCTTGCTGGGTCAGGCCCAAGGGGGATGAGGGGGGCTATGAGAGCTAACAGGCGCTTTGGGCAGGAAGGGACTGGCTGCCCTCACGATCACACGCAGGCTCTGGAGCGTGGGTCTGGGGGACTAGCACCCCTGCCTTCCCCCAGGAAGTGGGCTCTGGGCCCCCCATCCCCAACTCTGATGTGGAGCTGCTATTCAAAGCAGGAAGAAGCGGACACACGTGGGGAGGTAGACACGTGGCCTGCAGACATGTGGGCTTACACAAGAGGCGCCCTCCCTCCAGCGAGCCAAAACCGAGCACTGCGGCCCCACGGGCCCGAGACCAGCCTTGCCCACAATGGGGTGCCCCAGCGACAGAGGGGGCAGTGGCTGCCTCTGATGGGAGCTGGAGGGCTTCCTCCCGGGGGAGGACCTGAGCCCCCAGTCCACAGTGGTGGCTGCCACTCTCTGCACGTGGGTCTCTTAAGCCCAGCCAGCCCCTGGGAGAGCCGGCACTCATGCCGCATCTCAGAAGCACAGGGGCCAGCTGGACGTTTGCAGGTGCCTTGGCGAGGCGCCTCTGAGGGAGGACACCCGTGCACTGAAAGCTCGGAATGGCGGTCCAGGACACGTGCGGGCAGGGCCGCCGTGGCACCTGCGGCACGGTGCTGGGGAAGGTGCTGCAGAAGGGGCGGCCCTGGCCCGGGGGGCGGTGGGATGGAGCCGAACTGGTGCTCTGCCATTTTTTGTGTGTGCGTGACGGGGCAAGGCTGAACCGCGAGGTGCCTGGCTTCCCCGGCTGCTGACAGGGAGACTGAACCCCTGGACCAACTGCCCAAGCCAGGGGTCCACACCCAAGATGCCTGGGAGGGCAGTGGGCTCTGGGCTCCCAGGGTGATCCCAAAAGAGCCAGCATGTCTTGTTCTGGCAGCTTCTGCTCCCCTCGCTGCCTGGGCAAAGGGGCTCCCCGGCCCAGTTACAAACCGGCTCCTTCATGCCAATAAGAGGCACCACTGGCCAAGCTGTCCGTGGGCCTGAGTGGGCCAGGGCCGGGGGCGCTCGGCCAGAGGCTGGACGGTACTGGGGTGAGGTGGGAGGGAAGGAGGTGGGTGCACTGGAGCCTCATTTTGGTGGCAGGGCCTTACTCACAGGAGCTGGAGCCTCTGCGCGGCGCTCATGCGGCTCAACTCGGCGGGGCGGGGCCTGCTGCTCACCCTGTGAGGGACAGAGAAGCAAGTCAGCACAGGTGCCCCTGTGGGCCCCCACGGTAGCCTGGGGAGCTGTCACCCGGAGGCATGCGCGTCTACACAGCCAGCAGCAGGAAGGGTGAGAAAACCAGAGCCCCAGGCCAACACCTAAATTTAGCCTCCAAACCAGGAGACCTCATCCTTTATTCATGGTTTCTGTTAAAATATGAATGAAAGACCTGTCTCATGCGTCCCAGACGGTTCCCACTGCAGCTCTGCTCCTCTCGCTGCTGACCCCCCATGTTCACCCCGGAGCAGGCCCCTCGCAGAACTGACTGGCATGCCCAGGACACTGCGCCGGCAGGTCAGGGAGCCTAAGCCCTGGATCCGATCCAACCCCCACCCCCCAACACCCCAGCACCCCCACTTATAAAAACGTAAAATTGGGGCGCCTGGGCGGCTCAGTCAGTTAAGCATCATCTAACTCTTGATTTCAGCTCAGGTCATGATCTCAGGGTCGTGAGATCGAGCCCCACGTCGGACTCCGCACTCTGCAGGAAGTCTGCTGGGGATTCCCTCTCTCTTCCCCTCTCTTAAAAAAAAAAAAAAAAAAAAGATAAAAAAATAAAAATAAAAAGGTAAAATCCACTGAGGCCACTCATGGCCCTCCAGCTCTGATAGCGGTGCCCGTGTAGACGCATCTGGGAGTCCCCTCAGTGCCCAGGGGCCAGGTGCAGTCTCTAGTGGCTTAAACCCCCCAGCACGGTGGGCAGCCAGGGCGTGCACGGAGCCTCAGGGCATGCCTAGGACCTGGTAAGCAGCTTCCAGGGGGAGGCTCCCGTCCTGTGGACAAAGGCAGGCTGTCTGGGTGAGCAGAGCCAACCCCTCAGTCCTGTCACCTCCGTCTAGACAGGCCCAGGCTTTGACTTCAAGTCTCTCAGGTGGAGAGCCCCTGGAAGGCAGAGACTCACTTGGTGCTGGCTTCAGACAGAGCGGGGTCAATGGTGGGCTGAGACCTCCGGCCAGGAACGATGTGCTGCTCAGAGCCCACAGCCTGCCTGCTGCTTAAGTACCACCAACATGACCCCAGCCCCACCAGCCCTGGAGGGAGTGGCTCTGGACACCAACCGACCAGGGATGAACCTTGGGAAAACCGCTGTACCCTGAAGCCTCAGTTTCCCCGTCAAACAGACAAATGTTTTCCTGGCAAACTTGCATTAGCGGGCCTGCAGTCCAAGGGGAAAGTGAGTGCGCAGGTGCACCCAGGTAACTCCCAGCTTTGTTGCTCTCCTGCAGGCGGTGGGGCCCAGCCCTCCCACTTGCCTGCTGATGGGACTGAGCCCACGTGGCATGTCCCACCCCAGGGGCCTAGGAAACCAAGTGGGTGTAAGAAACCCCAAACAATACGGACTCTTGTCCAAACCCACAGCCCCGGTGGGCGAAGCCCCGAAGTCCACCCAGGGCGGCCCAATGGGGTCCACGGTGCTATTCTCAGCCCACTCTCCAGCAGCACCTGCTGGCCTGTAAGATCCGGGAGGGCTGAGCCGGCAGGAAGCACCCCGACCCTGGCTGCCGCCCAGGGGCTCTCCGAGTATCCATGGCAGCAGCCTCAAGACGTGGCCAAGGTCACCAGGACCACATGGGGTCCAAGGGATGGCTAGCCTGGTGGCTCAGCTGCACAAAGCTCATCAGAAAGGACAAG
This sequence comes from Callorhinus ursinus, assembly GCF_003265705.2. Lineage (NCBI taxonomy): Eukaryota > Metazoa > Chordata > Mammalia > Carnivora > Otariidae > Callorhinus > Callorhinus ursinus. The sequence goes on along the minus strand of NW_027397160.1, from coordinate 237,650 downwards.
GTGATCTTCGCCTGACACTCTTTTGCCCAAAGGACCAAGTTCCTAGAGAATCTAACCTTTCACTAACGAGCAGCATCACTGTGCGTACAACTCGTGCTGTGTCGTGCCCACCCAGATGGCTTGGGACACAGCACGGGAAGGTGTGCTCCGATGGCTCTCTGCAACCACCGCCCAGTGAGGTCACATCACGGATGTGGGACGAGCTTGGAGAAGGGTCCAGGGCCTTGGTCACGGTGTCCCAGTAGGTGACTGGGGACCCTCGCACTCAGACCTGGGTGTCCAGGGCCACAAGGCCAACCCCACAGCACATCCTGTCCTACCCCAACCCCAGGAGGGGGGCTGCTGGGGAAGGTGCTGCAGCAGGAGCGGCTCTGGCCCGGGGGGGGGGCGGTGGGGTGGAGCCGAACTGGTGCTCTGCCCTGTGTGGAACCCTGCCCCCCACGCCTAGAGGAGGGGGGCACAACACACACTGATCAGCAGAGCCATCTGTACCGTCTGCATGCTTTCAAGTGTCAGCCCCTGGTGTGACCCCCTCCAGCGCAGAAGCCACCTGAAGGGGCTCCCGGTGGCCAGAGCTGGACCAGTCCCTGCAACAGAGTGAAGTCCTGTTGGATTATAGCCACAGTATAAAATAAATATCCACGAGTCCATTCGGACATCCATAAATGAGTCACTCATGCGCTGACACGGAAACGGTACTTATCTCCTCCTCCGAAGGAGAATCCCAGTGTCTGCACAGCCGCTCCGTCCTCGGGGAGCACAGCGCACCTCCCCACTCCTTAGGTGTGGGCTGAGCGTGGCGACTCCCTTCCCCAGGGGACAGAGCAGGAAAGGGAAGGAGCCACGTGGGGTGGGGACACCGGGGAGACACACCTCTGCCGGGTGACCACGGCCAACATGAGCAGTGACAAGTCATGTTGACGGCAGGCACCTGGGCCGGATGGGATGAGACGGACACCTCCCTGTGTGGTCTTCCCCCCGACAACCCCTGACCCCAGTCCACTCATGAGAAACCACATCATGCTAATCCCAACGAGGGGCAACACCCCAAACGCCTGACTGGCCCTCCTCCCAACGAGGAGCATCCCCCCAAACGCCTGACTGGCCCTCCTCCCAACAAGGGGCATCCCCCAAACGCCTGATGGGCCCTCCTCCCAACAAGGAGCATCCCCCAAACGCCTGACGGGCCCTCCTCCCAACAAGGGGCATCCCCCAAACGCCTGACGGGCCCTCCTCCCAACAAGGGGCATCCCCCAAACGCCTGACTGGCCCTCCTCAAAATGAGGAGCATCCCCCCAAACGCCTGACGGGCCCTCCTCCCAACGGTCAGGGTCATCAGAGAAACTGTCACGGCCAAGAGGTGTAAAGGGACATGACCAGTGTCACATGGTGTCCTGGACGGGATCCTGGGACAGAAGAGGGATGTTAGGGGAAACTGAGGAAATCTGAATAACCCATGGGCTTTATTCAATCACTACTATTTACATATCCACACTGACTCCTTAAGGGCCCCCAGTGCACTATGCTGACAGAGGGAGCTGGATGTGAGGGACGTGGGAACTCTCAGTATCCTCTCATCATTTTCTGTAAATCTAAAACTGTTCTAAAATAACATTTATTCAAACAAACAGCTCCCCAGTGCCAGACGCACTTGAGGAGGGACGGTGACCCCCATCCAACAGGAGGCTCAGCTAGGAGACCAGCTGGGGACCTTCCCACACCCAGAGAGCCGGAAGCAACCTCAGCTACAGCCCAGCTCAGCAGCCCAGGCCGCCCAGGGCCACACACATTCCTCCTCGGGCTGCCAACTGGGTGTTTACGCAGCAATTCCCCCCCCTGGGAGCCCTGAGCACATTTTTCAGATGAGAAAACTGAAAGCGGGGCGCCTGGGCGGCTCAGTCGTTAAGTGTCCGCCTTCGGCTCAGGTCATGGTCCCAGGGTCCTGGGATCGAGCCCCGCGTCAGGCTCCCTGCTCCGCGGGAAGCCTGCTTCTCCCTCTGCCGCTCCCCCTGCTTGTGTTCCCTCTCGCTGTATCTCTCTCTCCGTCAGATAAACAAAATCTTTAAAAAAGAAAAGAAAAGAAAAGAAAAAAGAAAAAACTGAAAGCAGGGGAAGGACACTTGACTGGGGTCACATTTTTTTATCAAGAATCAGAGGGGGAATTTGCCTCTCAGGCTCTGGCTCGATCACCAATCTCAACTGTGAAGGCCACTCCTCGATTCTTTGTCCGGACCAAAGGCTCTGGGTGCTCCCATTCCGGGAGCTGGCCTGGGATGTTCTGGGTCTGCAGCCAAGTGGCCCTGAGCACATCGCTGGACACCCCCAACCTCCAAGCTGATGAAGGAACACAGAGAGGGACAGCAGAGGGACTGGCTTCTCTGGAGCACCCATGTTCCAGGGAGGCAGGAAGCGCTACAAGAACGTGTACTTCTGGGAGAGGGTGCCGAAGGCAGCAGGTATGGTGGCAGGCTGTGTCCCTGGGGGGTGAAGCCCAGTGGCTGGAAGGACCCACCACACCGCAGCCCTCCCGGCTAAGCTGCTCCGAGGCCCACGCTGGAGAAGGCCGACAGGTGCCCCTCGTCAACATGCTGGACAGGCCATCTGCCTGCAGAGGCCCCGGCGAGAGAGTCAGCACACCACCTGCCTACCTCAAGGCTTGGACCACGGAAGCAAGGGTTTCTGCATCAACAAGGAGGTCGGGCACCTCTGCAGGCTTTGCCTCCCCCCGTCCCCTCCCCTGCTGGTTCCTCCCCAGGCTCCGGACACAGGTCAGCAGCTGCCGCTCTGGAAGAGCCGGCCCTTTCCTGGCCTCGCATTCCCAAGGCAGCCACAGACAGACACTCACCCTCTGGCACGTGGCTGCCGACTGCCAGCCTCCAGCTCCAGCAGCTCAGGGAGGGCATCTCTCAGGGGCTGCAGGTCCCCCACCACCACCGTGGCCCTCCGTCTCCGCTCTGCCTTGCGCTTCTGCTCGGCCAGCTTTGGGGCTTGGGTTGGGGGGGGGGGGGGGGGGGGGAGGGACAATGGGTTAAGCGAGAGGAGCAGAGAGCAAGGGACAAGCACACAGGCAACCAGCTTCCTTCCCGAGCAGGGCCGGCAGGTGGCACCTACGTTCGCCCTGGGAAGCCGGGAGGCAGGTCGGCACCCTGATCGCGGGATGCCAAGACTGAGCTGCAGGCGCTGAGGCTTCTTCTCTTTCTGAAAAGGGACGCTGGCTCGGGGGCCTGTGCGGGGCGCAGGCTGCGCAGTCAGCGGGCGAGGGGAAAACGATGTAAACAGTGAGCCACTGAGCAGCAGGGTCATGCTCTCCTGTGCTCCCCAAGTTCCCCCTGAAACGCACCAGGAGGGAGAAAGTGGATCCCCACATACAGGAGTTGACATCATGGGGCTCCCAGAAGGCTCTGCACGGAGGTCCGGCGCAGCCACTGGGAAGGGGGCACCGGGGTAGGCCGGGGGCCAGCGCGGCTGAGAGGAACACAGGGTGCTGGAGGATGAGGGACGGGGGCACGGCCTTGGGAATTGTTTTGTTAAGATTTATTTATTCACGTGAGAGGACGCGGGTGCAAGTGGGGGCGCAGCAGAGGAAGAGAGAGTCTCAGGCAGACTCCTCGCTAAGCAAGGAGCCCAACACGGGGCTCGATCCCAGGATCCTGAGACCATGACCTGAGCCAAAATCAAAAGGCAGACATTTAAGTGACGGAGCCTCCCAGGCATCTCAAAGCCTCTGGGGATTTGATTTTCACCTAGAAATGTTTTTATTTCACAGTTGCTAATAAAGTATGTATTCAAATGCAGTATTTCCAGTGTGGCCGGTGGGCAACGCCAGCTCAGCTCTTACCCAGGGAGACAGCGGGTGGGCCCAGGGCCCGTTGTACACAAAAGACGCGCGGACTCCGCGCTCACGGATTTTGTGCATTTGCTCTGTCAGGCTCTCACTGAAAAGCTGGGACAGAACAGCGGCTGGGGGCTGACCAGACCTGAGCCCATCCCGCTGGAACGGACAGCCACACGAGGAATCACACCTCAAAGGCTGCGACACGCCGCCTTCCTGACACAGCGCCCGGCAGGTCCACAGCCAGAGGCGCCACCAGCCAGCGACCTGCACGTGGCAGGTACAGGAGCCCTGACTCCACGAGCTGGGTCCTTCGGAACACTGTGGCCGCCCGTCACCCCACAGAAGGGCAGTGACCTCCAGGCACAGGGCAGGCCAGGAGGGGAACCCCACACCGAGCCCCAGGAAGCACATGTGAAAGGGGAGTCATACGTGGTGACCCCAACAGGCATTTTCAAGAGGGGAGTTTCCAGAAACTGCAACTATTCACCTAGTGGGGAGAAGCACCGAGGAAGGCTTCCCAGAGGCAAGAGCCGCTCGACAAGCCTACAGTGCTAGGCCAGGGTCACCCACCCCAAACCCCTCGGCTGCCCAGGGCAAGCTCTGAAAAGCCCACCCTCCTGCGTGGCCCAAAGTCAGGGACACCCATGCTGCCCCCAGCCACAGCCCCTAAGAGAGCCCCAGAGGGCCCCTGGGGAGCGAGGCTGCTCCCCTCGCCCCAAAGAGCAGAGCTCAAGTGGACAAGGACAGCTCCACTCGCCAGCTCCTCGTGTGCGGAGCAAGCCCTCAGGGCTCCGGATTATTAGGACTTACGAGGGACAAGTCAGTGCTTTCCCTCCTGCCAATAAGAGGATCAACAACTTACTGAGCATCTCCTCAAACCAGATGCCTCTTCCCCGAGAGCCGAGCATCCCAGGAGGGTGGCAAAGGCCAGGGCAGGTGCTCTGAGACCCCTGCCCCTTCAGTGGCCAGCAGACCAGCACTGGGACCAAGCACAGCAAAGCACAGGCCCAGGCTCCTGGGGGACACAGGAACACGACCACACAAACGTCCGCAAATCCAAGCTCGAAGTGCTTTTAGTAACACATCCCACCTAGCTGGAGTGTAACCGAGGCACATGGGGACATCTGCCAGGCGCCCCACTGGGGGTCTGTTTAAACACAAAGACCACCATGGCCACAAGAAGTGCCAAATGGAACACCACAGAATTCACTATCCACTCACCATAAAAACGACAGCACAGCCATGAATGGAGGCCAATTCCTTAATGTGACAAGAGATTATCTACCAGAAACATCATGTTCTCTAGCAAAACATCACAAGACTCCACAGCAACCCAGGGAGGGCGGACGGTGCTGGGCTGGTGACCCTGAGAAACCGCAAAGCTCACACAGCCTCAAACTTCAACAGGACTTTCACCTGAACCTGTGAAGCTAATTCCAAGTCTTACTTTGAAAAAAAGACTCAATGTGTAATCGTAACCAGAACATGTTTAAGGGAACACGCAACAAGGAAGTGGGCCTAATGGACGCTGAAGCAAATAAGGAAGTGACAGGAATCCCAACAGGGCAGCGTCCCAGGCAGGTGTGGAGGGCAGGCTCCCGACATCCTTCTGGGGAGGGGGGGGGTCCCTGCTGCCTGCCCTAAAAACGAAGAATTAAACACCACGAATATAACAAATAGGAATCAAAAGCCACAAAACACAGGCGTGCACGCACACGCACACCCTGAGTTTCTAAAGCTCCACACCCCCAGGATAAAGGGGAAAGGTCTGCAAGTTCAATCCTGCATGAGCAACCAGCTTGCTAGGGAACGGTCTTCAGCTCTGTCCGTCCTACCTAAACAGGTTTATGACTTTTTTACGTGACACTGAAACATTAACATGTCCTCAGATTTGGGTGCCTCTCATTCCAGCCTGGAGACTGGGGGGGGACATGTGAACAGTGAATTTAAAGTGGTGTAGTTCTGTGCCACTGGGCTCGGCACAGGGGCTCCAGGCTGGCCACCCTCCGCAGAGGACAACTGTGCCCATGTCACCACAGGCCCTGCCCACTCTCCCCTTTCTGCCCCAGAGCCACTCCCACGCCTTCTAGCCAGAGATAGGGGCCCAGGGGGAGGGGGGCGCCCGCCTGGAGTGTCCTCTGAGCCCAGGACCCTGTTACACCATCTTCTGGCAATGAAGTCTCCCTTCTACCCTCCATGCCAGATAGAGGTAGGGGGCCTCCCCTCCACATCCTTGTACCTGGGCTGGAAATCGCCTCCTTCATTGAAGACTCCTCTCCAGGTAAACCTTTCTTGGGGTGCTGGGACCAGACAGACCACACACCGACGTTTCTCCCCAGGGAGAATCTCATGGCCAGCCCACTTGTAAGCAAGGGCAGGGGCAGTGAAAGGTCCCTTCTACCAACGGTGTGTTCTAGAGCAACAGATTCTGAGCATTTTGGGGGTGGGGGGCTCCTCTTGCCCCTATCACTGCCCCTCCCCTGGCTCTGGAAGTTTCCCAGGGACTGACACTCCTTCATTCTAAATGGTTTAACTTAAAACTAGCTTGAGGTGTAACCAAGAAAGCATTCCACATGCTAATTGAGCCTCCAAAAACAACTTCACCGGCTGCATGGGATGCTGACCATGGGAGGCTTAAGGGCTGAGTTCCCTGAAGGCCAGTCCACATCCCACTGACAGAATTCAGGAGCAGGGGGCAAGGCATGTGCCCCCGTCACTCTCCTTACTTCCGTGCCCACATCTGCCCATCGACGAGAAGCCTAAGGGAAGTTCCTTAGAAACCGGGCCTGAAGCAGAGAGCCCATGATGGCACCTTGCGTTGTGCACCAACACAGCTGGGTCCCAACCCCTGGCTGCAGACTGGGAACCATTCGCACCCCTTCCATCACCACCCACCAGAGGCTCGAACCCCTGCCGTAGGATGAGAAGACATGAAAACATGAGCTTGGAGAAGAAAATGAAACTGATCCATTTTAGGTGGCATGATTTTTTATGTAGAAAGTTCTAAGGAATCTACAGAATAACTATCAGAACACATGATTTTAGCACTGTCAAAGGATACAATATTCTTAAAAATCCATCCTTTATAAACTACTAGAAAACGAAGCTTTTGAGAATCTCACTTACAAACAACTCCAAAACCTATGAAACCATCAGCAACAGGCATTAACAAAAATAAAAACCCATGTAAGACCTCTACTCTGAAAACTATACAATGCTGACAAGATAATCCACAAAAATGGAGAAATGTACCATATTCATGGACTTAAAGATTCAATACTGTTAACACGGCAATTTCCCCCAAACTGATCTACACACTCAAGGCACCTGCAGTCGTAAGCCTGACAAGGTTCTGTTGGTGGGAGCGGGCCTCTGGTAAAACCTACACGGAAGCGCCACAGACCCGGCCTTCCCACAGGAGAACCGAGGAGGGGGAGGGCGCCCGCTGTGCACCACGGCCTCCTGCAGAGCTGCCAGTACGTGTGAGGACACACTGGCAGCAGCCAACAGCAGATGCCCCCAAACAAACCCACACTCAGGAGACCGTGCAATGTTTCGCAAAGACACTGAAACAATCAAACGAGGAGAGAAAAGCCTTTAGAACAAACAGTGTCAGAGTAACCGAACATCCACAGAGGGGGAAGGAGCCTCAGCCAGTACCGCACGCCACCGACAAATGCCAACCGAGATGGACCAGAAACCGAACTAACCTAACTACACAGCTTTTAGAAAAGCAGAACAGCATCTTGAGGACTTGAGATTGGGCAAAGTTTTCCTAGACAAGACACACATGTATACAAAATAACCACATAAAAAAAGGTAAATCAGATGCCTCAAGATTAAACTTCTGTTCATCAAAAACACATTGTTCAGAAAATGAACGGGCAAGTCACGCTCTGGAAGAAAATCTGCAAGCACACACTTGACGCAGGGCTGGCTTCCGGGACGTCAGAACCATTCTTGGAGTGAGGTAACGAAACCACACCCAACTGGGGTGCACACGCAATGCTCGGGGGTGGTTGAGAGCCGACGCCACGGGGAGCTGCTGACGCCCTGCTCTGCGGGGAGCCGTGGCTGGTGGCAGTGTGAACACAGGACCACTCCAGGGAAATGTCTGGCAGTTGCTTATAAAACTAAACATACACCTGCCCTATGACCCAGCACACTCTATTCCCAACCATTCCTCCAAAATGACGACACACTCCACAAAAAGACCTGAAGAGAATGTTTGTAGCAGCCTTTTTCATAGTAGCTAGAAAGAGAAAAAAGACCAGGTGTCCATCAATAGGAAAAGGGGTAGCAGTCGGTCTATCCAGATAAACCCTTCTCAGCGAGAGAAGGGCCCGGGCCACAGCGACACACAGCAGAGCAGACTTTCAAAGACTTCCTGCGAAGCCAAGAAATCCAGACACAAACAGAACACATCCTACAAGATTCCAGTCAGAGGACGTCTAGAGCAGTAAAATCTAAGCTGTGACTCTGAGGGGAGGAGACAGTGGTCACTCTCAGTGCTAGTGCTACTCTGTCTCTCCCAGGGACTCTGGTCGCACGTGTGTGTGCAGTGGCACCCAGACTGGCACTTCATCGTAGGCCAGCCTTACCTCAAAATGAAGGAGAACCATCTGCAGATGCTGAACTGTAGCAGAATCATTTGGGAGAAAGTGTCCTGACGTCTGCCATTCACTCAGCAATGGGTGGATAGAACACAGGGTGGTGGACAGATGGACAGGAATGGACAGAGGAACAGATGTGGTAAACAACAGTGTCCACATCAAATCTAGGTGTTCACTGTCAGGTCCTCCCTGCTTTTCCGTATGACACTTTCCATGATAAGACAGTAGGTAAGCCCGAGCGGGGCGGTGCGGCTCACACAGCCCTCCGTTCCTAAACAAAACTGTAAAAACTATGAGCCAGGTAACTCAAACCTAAAGAAAGCAAGACTAGGGTATTAAAAAGAACAGAAACTAACCATTTAGGGCACAAGAAAGTAGAACTGACAAACAAGTACAAGGCTTAATTCTTGGAATGGAAGAGAAAAATAAAGAGAAGTTCACGAAAAGGAGGCAAATAAAGGGTGACAAACAGGGTACCGGTGATGAGAGGCCAGCAGCCCTTTGCCAATGAGGGTGGGGGTCTCATGAGAGTAGATGCTTTTATGGGAAAATAGGAATGGCCACGCCAGGCTCAAGGAGAGACGACGAAAGACCAACCAGCACGGAGCGAGGAGCGAGTTTTAAATATCGCGGCACACGGCAGTGCAGAGGAGCACAAGGCCCCAGCGGCCAGTCTGTCTGCCTCCCCAAGTCCAGCTTACAGAGAACATTCCGCACAACCCCACGCAGGGACCGTGGGAAAGAAAATGCACGAATGAGTCACTTCTGTAAGAAACACCCACAGAGGCACAAAACATAAAATAACTGTGGAAGAAGTCGACAAATTTCTCTAGGAAATTAAAACGTACATTTTCTTTAAAACCTTAAAGGAAAAAAATTTTAACCATGAGAGAACATACCAGATAACAGAAATTAATTTTAAAAGGTCAAGAAAACTATGATGGGTATTGAGGAGGGCACGTTCTGCGTGGAGCACTGGGTGTTATGAACAAACAATGAATCATGGAACAGTACACCAAAACAAATGATGTAATATATGGTGATTAACATAACAATAAAAATTTAAAAAAAGTCAAGAAAACTAAAAAATAATATAAATAAATAAATAATAGAAGTGAGCAGAATCACACTAAAATGAAAACAGTAAGAAAAAGGCTGCAAAGCAAGCCTCTTAGGACAATCCTTAGAAAACCACCAGTGCATACTCAGCATCACGAAAACTAACTCGAGGGAGTGAGGCGCCGGGCGCGGTGAGGCGTCTGCGGGAGGCCCGGGATGAAGCCCCCCTCAGACAGGCCCTGAGACGGAAGGAGCAGGGGCGCCGCCGCACCCAGAGCGCCCTGGGACAGCTCTGCTGTAAAACCCTCGCAACAGCACGGTCACCCAGGTGCTGGTGAGCCAGCCCTGCACACGCGGCGCTCAGGGAGGGCACGGTCAGGGGGCCGCCCCAGGCCACTGCGGGTGTGTTGGGGCGGGGGGGGCACGGGGCCGAACTTACTCTGCAGCCACTTCTCACGCCGCAGCTTCATTTTCTCCTTCTTGGGCAAAACAGCCCCGGCCTCCACACCTGAGGACAGAGAACACATGGGGGTGAGTGGGGCGCTCCGTGCCCACGGGGAGGAGCCGGGAACTGTGCCCCAGGCCAGGCCGCGGCCAGGTGCATGGTGGCCCAGAGTCAGGAGGGACCCCTGCGCACTTCCTCTGGGGCTGCCCCGGGACACATGACCCCGGGATGACCTCCAGAACAGGCTGCAGCGTGACCAGGCAGCCCAGAGATGCCACATCACTCACCAAGAGGAAGGCCCATGCCCCCGAGCCTGGGACCTGGAGCTCTGGACTTGAGGCTCATGGTCCCCACCTGTTTGCAGTTTCTCGGCACAGGCGCTGCCCAAAGCCGAGGGTCTCAGGTGAGTCCAGTCGAAGCAAAAAAATGGTCCCAGATCTTGTCACTGATTCCACCAAGGCAGTAAGAAAAACCCACTTCTCCTCACATGGTCCCTTCCGTGAGGGGCCGCTGTCCGCCCTCGCCTGCCAGCATCGGAACGTGTCTGCAACGTTCCCAGCCTAACCCTAACCCAGGGTCAGGGCAAAGAGTGCAACACATACCCTCTCCTCTGTCTCCCGAACACCTCCGTCATCAGAGCGCAGGCCACCGGCTGACCCTCCCACCACCCTCCCTGCTCCCCCCAGCTCAGCGGGTGAGTGGCCTCCCCTCCCTCAGAAGCCTGCCCTCACCCCCGCGGTATGTCTGCACACCCCCATTTTATGGACTAAACTGTGTTCCCCAAATGCACATGCTCAAGTCCTAATCACCAGGCCCTCAGAATGCAACTGTGTTTGAAGACATGGTCTTTAATGAGGGCACAACGGTGGCCCTGATCCAACGGGACTGGTGTCCTCGTAAGAAGAAATCAGAACACGGACGTTCAGGGGACGATGATGTGAGGATGATGGCCATCTACACACCCACGGGAGGCCTCAGATGCCCAGCCTCCAGACCGCGAGGGATACAGGTGTGTTTGCTCCAGCCGCCCGAGCGGACCCCCACATCCATCTTCTCAGGAATAAGGCAAAGCCCTGTGCTTCCGCCATCAGCCAGACAGCAGGCCAGTGCGGCCCTGCCTGCCCAGTCCCCACACGGACCAGTTACCAGACACCGACATGGCATCACCCATCACCCACCAAGGAAAGGGCACCTGTTAACACTCATTCACGAACTACCTGAAGAAACCTGCTGACCTTTAGGAGCACTGGGCATCTTTCTGTCAGTGACCCTACGAACTAGCCCAACACAGAGGGCCGTAACCCCCCCAGGTCATGGGAACTGCTAGGGACCAGGACCGGAAAGGAGCTGCCCTGGGACCACACTGCTGGAGGGGTAACGGAGACACGAGACTTGAAGTAAAGCCTGAACCACGTGGGCACAAAAAATCACACACAGCCCTGGCCGCAGGACACGGGGCTTCCCTCCTCAGCAGGCGGACGGGGTGGGGGGGGGAGACAGAGGGGCCCCTGCCCCCAAGAGGCACACAGAGGAGGCGGACTAAACCTGACATCACTGACCAGATGCTGACTCCCAGCTGGACAAGGCCAGTCAGCCCGAGTCGGCAGAAGCCATCTATAGCCCCAAGTTGCTCAGGCAGGGCCTGCAGGTGCATCAGACGGCACTGGGCCTCCCCTTCTCCAGGCCCTTCCTTCTCCAAGGGGAGGACGTCGGCCCAGGGCCGAACTACACCCTGGGCAGTGGGACAACCACAAAAGGGACCCCTCACGAGTCACTGAGCCTCTCGCTCGAGAGTGAGCCAGTGGGGCAGAGAGCAGGGTAACTGTGGGTATGAGCTATAAATTTACGAGACAAACCCAGAGAGATCGTCATCACCCCTTTGGAATTCTTCCAGCCGGGGAGAAGAGAGGCTACCTCACGTGTGGAGAGCTACCACGGGTGAAACATGCAGGTGCCCCCTGGGCTCTGTGCACGGGAGCCTGGCCGGACCTGGGGGCAGGGAGCATAGCGTCGCTGCCAGGCTCTGGGAGCACAAAGACGGAGCGGCCTGACTGCTATCTGCCCCACGTCAGGGCTGTGGCATGTGGGAACACAGGCTGGGAAGGCGCTGGGCCAGGAGACGCCGGACGCTGCGGACAGTGTCTCTGCCTCTACAAACAGAGCGGTCTCCAGGCTGGCTCCACTTCCTTGGCCTTAACTGGTTTCCCCAGAGATCAAGGGGCCTAAGCCCAGGGCATAGCCCACCCCAAGCTCAGGCTACGAGACACTCATATCTCCCGATGTGTCTTTACTTCACGCCGATTTTCCCAGCTCGTACGGGAGATCTATGACGTCTACACAACAGAGTGGAGACAAGTTCCATCAAGAGAAAGGGGGTGCGCCTGTTAAACTAGACTCTTCAGCTCAGGAACGTGCATAAAACCTTATAACCTGGGACTCCCAGGAGGATTAATCCCTTCTCCAAGGGTAAGACCCTGCACGCTGTGGCCTCGTGTTGAAACTTCCAGACGCGCTGGAGCTGACCTACTCTCCTCCTCGAGGCCCTGACCTCTCACTGCCCCCCCCAACCTGCCCAGAGAGCGGAGGCCTTGTGTGACTTTCCAGTCACCCTCAGCTGCTCAGAATGGGGGCGGGTGTGAGAGGGTGGACAGAAGGGGCTGCAGGGTACGGGCCCCCGGGGTAACCCTGCTCCTCCAGCTGCTCCAGCCCCCACTCCCCTGCACCTGGCACCACACCCACCATGCTATCTGGCCGCCAGGTGCCGGCCTGATACAGGGCAGGGAGGGCACCTCTGCAGCCTCGTGCAGGCACCAGAGGCCTCTGGGGGTGGGGGTGAGATGTCCACGTGTCCCGGTGCCAGGTCAAGCCACATGTGGGGTGATGACAGTGCCCACTATGGGGTCAGGGAGCATCCGACTGAGGTGACAGTCTGGGCAATGGAGACCAGTGACAGGAACAGAGCTGACCCACATGTCCAGCAGGTGAATGCAGGAGGGTGCCCTCCCAGAGAAGCATCCAACAGGCGGATGTGAAGGCGGCTCACAAAGCTCAGGGAGACCCCACCCGTGGGGGGCCTCTGCCCAGTAGCCTGTCCCCACGGCACCGGGGAAACAGGAAGCAAACATGCCGTCCCTGTGAGACAGCCGAGCACCCGGAGAGTGAGGTCCCCCAGAAGCTGCCTGGAAGCGCCGGCCCCACAGGCTGCAGGTAGCGAACACGCTGCCCACACCGGGCATGGGCGGCAGGGAGGAGCATGGGCACCACAAGCCCTGCTCACCTCAGTGCCCCTGACGGGGGTCCCCAAGACAACTGGAGGGTTCCAAAAGCCCAAACCCCCAAGGACCAGGCAAAGCCCTCACTTTGCACTGAGTCTACAGCCTCGAATGAGACAGACAAGAGGGCGTGAGGGCGTGGTGGCCAGTGGGCCAGGTGGCCAGGCCCTACAGACAAGCCATGCAAACCCAGGCTCCAGGGAAGGTGGCATCTGGGAGAGCCGGGGTGGTCTGGGCAGCCAGAGCCCGAGGCTGAGCGAGGCAAGACAGCTGCCCAGGCGCACCTCGCTGTCCCTGGACACCGTCAGACCCGGAGCGGAGGCAACCTCGGAAGAAAGAGAAACACAGGGAGAGGGCTCCACGGCAGCCTTCTTACTGGAGATTTTCACACACCTGCAGGCGAGGGAAGGCGGTAAAGAGCCCTCGAGCGCCTCCAGCTGCACCCACTCCGAGCCCGGTCCGGCATGCGCTCACGTGACCTCCACCCCCAGGCCCCCTGCTGTGCTGGTGCCTGCTCACCAGAGGCCTGGGTGTCCTGAGCCAACACCTGTGAAAGGGGACCCACCCTCAGCAACGGCACCAGGAGCATGGGCTGAGATGGATCAGGAGATGCTCAGGGGGACACGGAGGTGGCCTGTCCAGTCTTAGCACCAAGCCCCTTCCATGGCCCCACATCGGGCCCCCCTGGGCTCAGCCCTGGGCAGGCCACCCTCATGACCCCGAGGGAGGACACCTCTCCCAGGTGGATGGGAATCCCAACAGCACTGCCCGACTGTGGTTTCTCCACCACAGCATGCCGACAGGGCTCTGCCACAGGGGCCAGCGACCGGGGAGCACCCCCTCCCCAAATTCTGCTCTGGCTCTCAGTTACTCCCACCCTACCTTGTGGGCTTCCCTCCTGTGGTTGCAGGGGCTAGAGGGTGCTAGTCCCACAGGCCCTGTTCCTCCTGACGCCCTGCAGGTAGCTGTGCCACATCACAAAGGGAGGCACGGAGGCCCAGAGCAGAACCTACCCAGAACCAGGCAGGAGAGCGCAACCGGCACCTCCCACACCAAGGCCGACAGACCCACGTGTGGTGTCAGCGTGGGCTGTCCCAGTTCTTACACGTACAACAAAGGAAGTACACCAAATCTCCAGTCGCCTCCTCGGTGCAGCAAGCTCCACGTGACCCACAACAGCAGAAACACCAGCCTCGGAAAACTGGGGCTGGGTGCAATGACACTGGCCTCTCTGGTCCCAAGCAGGAGGCTTAAAAGTACCGCACACAAACCTGGGTCCTCGTCCCTCCCAGGGCCACTGTCCTGGGTGTGTCCTCACCTCCAGGACCCCCAGAGTCAACACTACAGCCCTGCTGCCCTGGGGGAGGGGAATGAGAGGTGTCCAGCAGCATTCTGGTAAGTGACAAAGTGACAGCAACTGCGCACCCCGGGGCGTGTCATCCCAAACTGAGTGCCCAACCCGAACTCAGGGCAGGTGCCAGGAACACCAACCCTGGGTGTCCACGTGACCCAGCGAGAGTGTATTCTCACCTTCAGGATCACAAAATTCTCCAGAACCTAAAAACAATACTTAAAACAATCAACCCAGTGACCATGCTGAGCACAGGAGGCAGGGTGGCCTCCCACCCTCGCTGTGCCTGCACCCCACCAACCCACCCACCTTCTGAGCCCCACCCTCCAGCCCCAGGGCACTGACCTCAGCTACGGGCCAAAGGGCTCTGGGCATCCCAGGGAGAAAGGGTGGGCATGAGCTCAGGCACAGGCTGCTCCAACCAGAAAAGCTGACGGTGAGACGCAGCTTCCTGCGACAAGACAGGAAGCTCTGGATCCTCAGCGGTAGAGACACAACAGGCTTCTCATCCGTGTAAGCGGAATGCCAGTGCATAGTGTGAGGTCCAGTGCCCAGCACTGCACTGGCGCCCCAGTGGCCCGCCTCCCATGCAGTCTGCAGCCTGGGCAGGACATGAGTAATGAATCACAGGACGTACGTCCTAACAGAACTGGAAAAAGAATTAATACGTAATTAGCTTTTCCATAAATGACACCAAGAACCTGCTCCCCTTCTGTCAACAAAGATGTGCGAAAACCAAGCACAGGTAACAGAAGGAGGTAGCCTCAGGTTTCAGAGCGGCTTCAGGAGCAGGCTGATGTGACTGAAGCCTCGCACAAAGGCATCCCGGGACACTGAGCTCACACCTCAGCTTCTCAGTAAATGCTACCAAAGACAGAGATTTGGAGGAATAAAGCGGGAATCCTTCCCGTCCCTCTGTACATCAAAAGAAGGTCCCGATGCATAAAATATATAAACAACAGAAGCGTAAAAGTACTACAAAAACACAAATGAGTCACAAAATACAAAGAAAACATCATTTTGACTATGTACAAGAACTGTATTAAAAAAGTTACGTGGATAAACTCAAAAAGCATTACTAATGGGGACACCTGCAGATAACAAAAAAGCACTTCTGAATCAAGAGGAAAGGCAAACAGCATAAAGGAATAAGAAAAGTGCAGACACGGGCTGCCTTCAGAGAAACACGGCTAACGGAACTTCTAAGGAAGCGCACATCTCTTCCAAACCGGCCCCCAAAAACTGGCTGCCCTTGACGTCAGCAGAGACCTAGGCATGCACCAGCTGGCTCAGCCCAGAGGCAGAGGCAGACTCTCAAGCGCACAGCAAGGGCTCCCTCAGGGCAGCATCTCTCGAAGGCCATCAGGCAACTGTCTACTGACTTTCGTCGTCGTTTTACGGGCTTCTCGTGTCCGGTCCCCAGTCAGAGGCACGTACTAATACCCTGGGCCACAGGGCATTAGAGTGTATTATACACAAGTCCACCTCGGGGACTTGTGACGCAAAACCAGGGCCAAAGGGGCCATCTGGCTCCCAAAACCATCTACGGATTTTTTAAATGTCTGCACATCTAACTCAGCGACTCCACCTCTCCATTTCTGTGTACAGAGGTGTTCACTAGCATCCACAGAGACAGGAGGACACAACGTGCCCTGCAGCGTAGGTCCCACCACAGGACAAGCCCCAACAGCCTTGCAGAGGAGCAAGGTCACCCTGTGCTGATGGGCAACCACGCCCAGCACTCGGGGAAGCACGGGGCCAGCACCAGCCACGTATGCAGACTCTGTGGAGACGGAGAAACCTGCAGTGGCGACAGCCGCACAGAGTCCCCGCACGGAGTCCCCATGCTCGTGTGCGCCATGCTAACGCGAAGGGCAGTGGTGGGCCACGGGGGGGGGGGTGGCGAGCACTGTGGGCTCGCTCGTGTGCGCCATGCTAACGAGAAGGGCAGTGGTGGGCCACGGGGGGGGTGGCGAGCACTGTGGGCTCTCTCCAGGATGGAGAGGACGGGGGGGGGGGGGGGTGGCGAGCACTGTGGGCTCTCTCCAGGATGGAGAGGACGGGCCCGGTGGCCAGAGATGAAGCTAGAACAAGGAGGGCCCGGGCCCCCCACCCCGGCAAGCCTGAGACAGGTGGTTGCCTACAGACGGTGCAGCTAGATTTTGCTCCCTTCATTTTTCCATTTAATTATTTATGCTGTACCCTGCAAGCAGGCAGCCATTCAGGAATTTTTATAAAAGCAAAGATATAGAAAAACCAGGGACAAATTTCCCTAATCAGAGACCACGTCTGGGAAGAAAAATGACAAGATTCTTAACCAAAGAGGCCATATCAACCTATTCTCGAAAACACCCACCAAGTTTTACTGTTAAAGCACCCTTTTTGTTGATGAAAACCTCTCCCATGATGAACTCCCAGATGCCCCAGACTGTTGCATATGTCAAAAGGACAGACTCAAGGGAGCCAACTCCTAACATAAAAACACATGGTGACGTGGCCGCTAGCGCAGCTTTCGGAGCGGAAGGCTGACAGGGCCACCAGTGGTTCTGGTTCTGCAGCCGCAGAGCTGCTCCTCGTTCAGAGGTGGCCCTGCAGGCCCAATAGACTGACGGGAGGGGACGAGGAGCAGCACCCATGGGCAGAGGAGAGGGGCTCCTGGGGGGCTCGGGCCAACCTGCGGTGCTCCCCTCGGGACAGACTGTCCTGCCAGCACCTGGGCCCTCGTCCCCAGCACGACATGAGTAACCCCTGCCTGCTCCTCCCGCAACCCCTCGTTCCACCCCCGCCAACCTGGCCCATCTCCATCGCCTTCTGCAGGCCACTGCCAGGACAGACGGGAGGGGGGGGAGGGCTCTCCAGATAACCAGGTGCCAGAGGGACAGTGAGCAGCATGGCTGTACTCCGAGGGTGGAGGCAAAGAGCTCATCCTCACGGGCTCCTTTCTCTCAGGGAAGGAAGCCTGCAGGCGGCGCCTCCACCCGGAGACGCTTAAGCCAAGCTCAGCCTCCCCCCTCCAGGGGCCTCTACATCTGCCAGGGAGAAAGGGGACACTGGGCAAGGTGCCCCGAGGGTCCCCCAAGCAGCATGTACTCAGCATGCTCTGGGGGTGTCCCCTCCTCACCTCCTCTCCACAATCTATGGAGCGCCCAGGATGATCCCACAGGGGGGTAAGGCTAGGCCCTGCTCAAGGCTCCTTGCCAGGCAGGCCACACACCCCCTCCCTGACCGTGGCGAGCAGCAAGCCGGCAGAGCGAGGGCAAAGTCACAGGCAGGCAGGCGAGCGCAGGTGATGCTCAGGTTCAGCGGTCACAGCACCTTCACTGGACAGTGCCTCCCTCTGAGCGGTAGGAATGTGAGGACCCTTCGTCCACAAGAGGCCAAGGAGGGCCCCAACCTCACAGATTCTGCCTGAGCATCTTGAGGTGGGCTTTGGAAAACCCACAAGCGTGCAGGTGCCCAAAGGGGGACAGCTGCCAGACCCGCAGGCACCGAGCGCCGATAGGGCCGGACAGCCTGGATGAGCAGAGACCGCACACAGGCCTCCGGCCCCCCTCAGCCACCGGGGACATGAGTGACAGCAGACGGCCTCAGTGGGGTGAGGCTGCCAGGCTCCACAAGCAGCAGAAACGCGCCGAGAACCTGAAATAGCTGCTTGCCGCCAAGTCCAGAACACCGGGTTTAGAAATAGCAAGCCACGTGCCCAGACAGCACCTCCCCACAGTCTCCTCCTGCACGTGACACAGTCATGCCCAAGGAGCAGCACCCCTCACAAAGGGAATGACCCTCAAATGGTCATATAACCCCACCTGCCCCCTCGGGTCCAGTGGCCGCTGCTGGTGGACAGCGCTGTAAAGACAGCATCCCCCCTTGGAAGGAAGGTTCTGGAGTAGCAGGAGAGAAAAGGCTCTCAAGTGGTTATCTGTAGATGGAGGAGCACCCAAGGACCCGCCCACAACCAGACCCACTCTGCTGACGGAGGAGATCCGGGAGCTGAGGCGGCGCACCGTCCCTCCACACCGGCCCGCCACCTCTCTGCGTGCCCAGGGAGGCCTCCCGCTCACGCGTGGAGCAGCAGACGGAGGCATTCCACGAGCCTTGCAGGAGGCAGCCAGGACTCTTCCCAGATGGACATTCGCCCAGGCAGGGCCAGCAGCTCCACCCAGCTGGCCACAGGAGGGGGGCCCGTCTGCACGAAGGGCAGAGAGGTGAGCTGGGCCAAAGAGCCCGCCGGCCGCTTCCGGAAACGGGGCAGGTGGCATCCGCTCTGACCAGGTCAGTCTGTGGGCACGGCCAGGTCACAAATGCAAAATCCCACACAGGGACACAGGGACTGCAGTCTCTGGGTAGAGAAGGAGGCTTTGTCTTTTCTCTACTGCACACATGCTTTTCCAATTATCAAGTGTTACCTTTCACAAAAGCGGTTTTAGAGGGAGGCCAGTCCCTGACTTCCGAGCCTCCGCCAGGGCTGAGCCTGGTTGTTCAGGGTTGAGGACTCGGGGCATCCATTCATGCGTCAGCTCAGCTTCATGGAGCCAAGACCTGGAAGAGCACAGAGTAAAGGGGCTTCTTCCACAGCCTGGCCCCTCCTGCTCCCCCCAGATTCCAGAGAGAGCCCAGATCTTTCTCCCCCCGCCGGCTCTCCACGCCCCCCACCTCCTGTGCGAGGTCCACTGCAGCAATTCGCTGGCCCCCGAATGGCTGCATGTTCTCCCCCCATGCCATATGTCAGCCATTCCTAAGACGGCCACATCCAACAAGCTACTTCAATTGGAGGGAACAGTCAGCCCACCATGCTGCCAGGAAGGGGGCCGCCGTCACAAGCTCCAAGACACAGGAGGGGGTCGCCATGAGCCTCCCTGTCACCTGCTTGGGCCACGCTCTGCAATCAGAGCTCTACAAGGATGACCTCACAGAGACCCCCAGCAGCCCTTCTTGCAGATGAGGGAACCAATCACAGAAAGCTTCAGGCCTCCAGCAAGAAAACGGTGGGCAGGACGTGACCCAGCAGGCTGGCTCCCAACTGCCCGCCAACACAGCAGAGGGGGTCACTGACGTGCACAGGGCCTGGGACAAACGCAGCAGCACCACAGATAACTGACAAGAGGAAGACAGGCAGCAGAGCCCGGCCCAGGAGCCCCGGCACGCCCACCCCACTCCAGCGTCTACACGGCACGTCACTCACGAGAGCAGAGACTAAAAGGTCAGCATCTCACTGCTTCCTGAGCAGAAGCGCTCGGCCTCCCAGGTCCCCAAGGAGGTGAACAGAACATCCGACTACAGGCACGTCCTCACACCGGCCACTGCCCACCGTGACAGGAGGCGGCTCCGGCACAGGTCGGGGTGGGACGGATGCCCAGAGCTATCTAGCAGCACAAACATGAGCACCCCCAGGGTTTGAGCCTGATCCAGACCTAGACCTGGGCCTCAGCCAACAGGCACACCGGGGCCCTGCAGTGTGGTGCCCCGGCAGCCTGGCTGTAGAGTGGGGTATGGTCCTCCCAGTCCCAATTCTGGTCCTCTTTCCCACTGCCAGGTGGGGTCTTGGACCTTAGTCCCGCGGGGTGGCTGCCTGGCTCACCCCGATGGTCCTTCATTGTCCTGAGGGTGGACACAGGTAGACACTGACTCCCAAGCCTACCTTGAGCCACGCCAGGGAGCACTGATGGGAGGGAGGAGGGGCCCCTTGCTCAAAGGGGCTGTGACCATCGCAGAGGCCCTGGAGCGTGGTGAGCAGGTGGGGCCTACCCCTTGCTGTGGCTCACAATGATTCTGGGAGCCCAGGTGTGCCGGGCGTGTCCCATCTCTCCCCCACCCCCCACATGGGCTGTCATCTGGGTCACCAGGGCTGGGCAACAGCGCAGGACCAGGAACAGGGCTTGGGCTGGGGCTCTCAGAGAGAGGCACCCGAGAGAGAGAAGGCCTGGAACTAGGCAGGGAGGTCCCGGCCAGAGGGCTGCCCCAGCCACCTGCAGGGTACATCTAGGGGCTGCCAGGGCCCTGCCTGCTGCACACCCTGAGCACAGGCCTGCAGGTGTGGGTGTTCAGCAGACATTCACCACACCACACCCTACCCTCTTTGGCCCAGAAAAGACACCTCCGAAAGGCACCAGGCCTCCTCCAGCATGGATTTCCGCCCCCACACCGCACTCAGGGCTGCCGGGAAGGGCACAGAGACTCTGGCTGGTCAGCCTATCACAGGCAGGCCCCCAGCACAAGAGTTCGGTGGGCAGAGGGCAAGCTGCGGCCACTCCGAGGTGCTCCCGGCTCCACACCTCATCCCTCTCAGTACAGACTGCACACGCCAAGTCCTCCCGCAGCCGCGCTGCAGCTCCCGTGGGCATCAGCCAGGTCCTCCCATGCTTCACCTCCCACAAAGAGCCATCTAGAGGCTGGAAGAAGGTCCTGGAAATGAAATGGCCGTGGCTTGTCCCAAAGTGGGGAGGAAGGGGAATTGAAGCAAAGGACTAAGTACTCCCACATTCCTCCTCCCAAAGCCCTGATGACAGAGGGAGCGGGATGCAGGCCCCATACCCCACAGCCTCACGCCCATACCCTCTCCAAACCATCCAAGCAGGGCCCTTCCAGGCTGCCTCCTTGACCCTGCCCTTCCCTGCTTCCTGTTGTTAAAAAGAACGGGCTGGAGGCAGACCAAGGCGCAAGCAGCCGGACGGCGGGCCCCTTCCTGCCCCAGCACTGCGTGACCGCGGGGCCAGATGCCATCAGCATTCCAGCTCAGCGGCCCCACGGCTGCCAGCAGGCCCAGAGCAGAAAACCCTGCCTTCCAATCCTCCGCCTGGTCAGGGGCACAGACCTTTGGGCCCTGCGAGCCAGGCTGCCTCTGGAGGCAGTAGGTGCCCCTCCCTGGGGCTGGCCAGAGGCGCTCCCGCCCACAGGCTACCCCCACAGCAAGGAACCAAATAAATGCCCAGGCAGCAGCAGAGGGCCTTACAGCCAGCCAGTAGCCTGCGGTCACAGGAGACACGGCCACCTCTAGCGGGCGGGCGCCACGCACCGCAGCGAGGAAGCAGGAAGGCTCCCTGGCTCCCCAACCTGATAAACAGCACCACTGGCTGCAGACCTCTGGGAGTTCCCCGCAACAGCCTTCAAGAGGGCCAGAAGGCCACGGGGGCCTCAAACACTCCCTCAGCCAAAGCAGCCCCAGGAAGCTACCGGCAAGGCCCCCAGCCTGGCCCAGAGGGAGCAGTCACCGCGTCTCCTTGCTCACTTCACTCTCGGGGCAGCACGAGGAGAAGTGCTAAAAACCCGGTGGGTCATGGCTCACCCCTACCTCACAGCCGGAGGAAAAGCTGTGAAAAGTCTCTGAAGGCAGAGCTCTACAAAATCCCTGAAGACAACCGCCACAAAGCCCTCGGAATCCGTGCTGCCGAGCTCCTCTCCTTAAGGCAGGGCCGGCCTCTCCAAAGCCAGGCTTGGCCTCCAGGGAGACGCAGCTTTGCCGCCCTCTGCTGAACACACTGCACACCTGCAGCTGCTCCAGACTGAAGCTGAAGGTCACAGTCCAGCCCTGGAGCCGGGGGCCGAGGAGGGCAGGCCCCCACGCTCTGTTCCCGGAGTCCCTGCGGCCTGGAGGCCGGCCTGGGCCGCTCACCACCGCCACCTCCCTACCCTCTCGGCCACAGCCTAGTTGGCCCCCAGAGCACCTCCTGGCAGCCTCCACACCGCCCAGCACACTGGCCATGCTCTTTGGTCATCCCTAGGGACTCCCTCCCTAACCGGGCCTGTCCTCTCCAGGCCTGCCCTCACGTGCCTGCTTCTCTGGGCTTGAGTCCAGGGGCCAGCCACTGCCCAGCCCAGGCCACAGGACTGAGTACTGGCCCACTGAGGACTGACGACAGACCGAGCTTGTTATCTGCAACTTTCCAGCACAGACGGGCACAGAACTAGACACCCAGCACCAGCAGAGCGGTGTCCCGTGCAGGGGAAAGACGCAGAAGCCACATACTCACCCTGGACCGGCCGTGTGCCCTCCCAGACTGATGCAGAGGAGCTTCAAAGCCACTTCACATACAGGTCCATGAGCCCACAGACCCTGACCCTCGAGGCAGAGCCGAGTTCTGCTGCTGGGGGTGGGAGGGGCGTCTGCAGAGGGAACTGGGGGCGACCTTTGGCTCCACACCACAGCCTCCTGCCCCCAGGGTGGGAGGTGAAGCTACAGGGCCACAGGAGCCCCACAACCCACCGCACAGAGTCCAGCAGCCCCCACGGACTGGAATCAGAAGGTGGGACCAAGGAGGCAGACTTGGCTCACAGGCCAGCAGGATTCCCAAAGGCTCTGTACAGACTCAGGGAAGAAAGATGCCAGCAGCAAAGGACCCACAAGGTCAAACAGGCCCCTTGGGCGTGAGCACAAGTTGACACAGGGAAGGAGCACATGTGTGCATGTTGGGTCAGGGGAGCCACACACGTGCACGTGGCGGGGACGTACGACGGGCCAGGGGCCCCCCAACCGTACCCGCTGTGTGGCACGGTACAGCGGCGAGAGGGAGGCAGTTCTGTGACTCCGCCCAGGGCAAGGACTCTGGGAGGGCCATGTCCGTGCTAATCCAGGCCGACAGGCACCCTTGCCTTCATGGCCCAGCGGATGATTGAGCAGCAGCTGAGTCCTCAGATACCACCTTCCACAGGACCTGTCCCAGGCCACCAGCCCTCGCTCAAACCTGGGAAGCCACAAAGTGCGACGTCTCCTGTAGGACCCAGGGCACTGGCCCGGCGGGAGGTGACAAGGGCCAAGATGGAAGAGCTGTTGGCCGAGAGGGAGGCACAGCATGGGGGGAAGGCCGAAGCCCCAACACCTGAGCTGTCTGGACACGTCAAGCCAGCAGGGAAGGGGCCGCGGCTTCTGTAGCCCCAACCGGGTGCTGACGAAAATCAAGCACCGTGTCCAACACTTCCCATCTACTAACCCACCTTCACCAAAACACGCCTCAGACGATGTGAAGGCAAGAGGTAACTGAGTTCTGCCCACTGAGCAGAGACACGAGTGCGAGGCCCCAGATCTGCTGGCAGAGCGGCTGATGCACCAAGGTGCTCCACTCCGGGGGCTCCCACAGGACTGCAGTGGCTGCTAGGACCCAATCAGGTCAGGAAGGACGTGGTCTTGCAGAGCTAAGAACCCAGAGAACCGGGCTGGGGTCTAGGATCTTCAAGAGGATCCGAGAAAAAATGGGAGAGGTTTCTGTACTCCTGTAGCTGCCAAACAGGCCCCGCTAGGCTCCTGCCCCGTATCCTGATGTGGCAGCAACAAAGACCACTGGAGGGTGGTGGCAACAAAGTTCAGCAGGTCTGGGTGGGGTCCCAGTGATGCTGGTGCTGGCTGGGGACCACCCTACGGGAGGCGCACAGCCTCAGCAGCGCTCTCTGCACAGGAGATGGGGAGGGGAGGGGAGACGTAGTGGGGAGAGCTGACTGTGACCGTGCCCTGCAGGGAACAGTGGCAGAGGGAGGCCCTGCTGTCACTCCCACTGAGCTCAGCAAAGGGAGGGTCCAGCCCCTACACCGCCAGTTCACCTCCATCCGTGAAGGGGGACAAAGTACACCAGCCCCTCACAGACATGGGAGCACTGCCTGGCCAGCACGGCCAGAGGAGCCCCAGAAAACTCCCAGGCAGGCCACGTGGCACACCTGCCCAGCAGATGCCGCGCTCACCTGACAGCCGAAGTTAAAGAGATGCTCCAAACTCCAGCAAACACCAGCAGACCCAACACTGTATCACCAGTGGTCCGACGCAGGACCCACAACTGCACACGAAGGCTCTGTCCCCTCCACTCCCTCCAGACTGTCCAGGGACACCGAAGCACAGACGGCTTCACCCGCTCTTTGCCCTGGGTCCTCACCTGAAGCCAGCCCCTCACAGAGACTCCACTACAGGCAGGCCAGAGGCGGGCACAGGACTAGGGTCCCCGGCGCCCATGGACAGCACAGCCGACCTCTCCCCTGCAGGGGCTCACCCTCTTAGGTAAGTGGGAATCTGCGCACTTCCACGGACAGGGCTGCCACTGAGAGCTGTGTGTCAGCTGACACAGGAACAAAAGCCACACACCAGTTACCTCCACCACGCCCCTGGATGGAGGGGACAAGTGCCCAGCACACATCACCACGGCAACGGGTCTGGATGGGCTCAGTCGCTCCAGGCTGAGCACCCCTGCTGCCTCGGGCTGCACCGCTCCAGCTGTTAGCCACAGACGGGATGCTCACGCGGAAGGACGACCGTGAGGAGCACACGAGAAGGTGAGAGCACACGCCAAGCCGTCCCATCTCCCAGCTGGCGGCCCGCGAACCCTGCAGATGCCCACCCCGTGGAGGGCTCAGCCTGTGGGGGCCAGACCGGGCCCAGACCAGTATGCCAGAGCCCGTCCCATGGGCAGAAGGCAAACAGCCCCACAGCCACCAGGGAGGCAGGAGGAGCAGGGGAGAGGCCACAGGATGGCACGCAGAAGGGGGACGCTGCCAGAGACAGCCTCTGTCAGCTCTCTGAAAGAGTAACTTACACGGCGATTTAAAAACCCTAGCAGAGCTAACCTATACAACACAGAAAGCTCTCATCCAAGGCTGAGAGAAGCAGAAAACCGCCTGCTGGTCAACAAAGAAGCCTGTGTACCCATGGCCTCCACGCACACACCCGCCCCAGCCCCTGGGTCCCTGCAGGAGCGCAGGGACTCACACCAGGGCAAGACACAGCCCGAGCTGCAATCCGCTTTGCAGCATGCATCCGCAGAAACAGTTGCAGGAGGGTCCATGAGGGACAAGAACATGCTACCCCTAAACATGCCACTCTGGCCGCCATGAGGATCCTTGGACCTGGAGACAAATGGGATCAACAGATGCAGAAGGCAACCCTCCCAGAGCCTCCCTTATCTGACTAAAGGCAGAAAATTCTGAAAATGTCTGCCTGGGTCCCTGTCCTGTGACGTCTTCCGGCCTTGAAGACGACGGGAAATCAGCACCTAGATGTACGGGCGCCAACGAACCTTCCTCGGGTAAGTTCCCCCTATATTTACCTTCTTGTCTGTGACCCTGGAAGCCTACTAGTTCTAGCCTTCTATGCTAGATGCCAGAGAAGCCTCGGTTCCAACAGCCCCTGCAGTTACCTCTCACTGAGGTTTCTCCCGGAAGATACATTGTTTTTCTCTCGCCTGTCTTTTGTTGGTTTACTTAGCAGGCTCCTGGCCAAGAACCCAGGGGTGGGTTCCCCTACAGGTTTCAATGTACTAAGAACTGCAAGGAGACAGGGATGGGCACATCTCCCCTATGAAACAATAAAAACCCCAAAGCACGGTGTAAAATATAATCCGAAACAAAGGGCTTGATACAAATAACAGCTGTGAAATAATTACAACTTACAACACTTAAGAATGGCTTACAAACAGGAGACGCAACCTGGAACAGTATCAAAAACCTGGAAGCCACACAATTACCCAACAAGAGACCAGTTCAGAAAAGCGCAGGTCAACTGGACAGAGTACTGTGGGGCCGCAGAGATCAGTGCTTACAGCAGCATGACGACGAGAAGGCCGCTACTTACAACTTTCGAGCCTGAAAGGCAGAGCAGGATTCAAGCAAGGTAAAAAGATGGGCAGGTCTCAGCAGAGCAGGATTACGGACCGGCACAGACAGCCCGGCCCCGCACGGGCCCACACGCCCCCATCGCCCCAAGCTCTCACCTGTGAGTGCGCGGCTCCCGGGGAAGCAGAGGCCTCCCCCCAGGCGGTGGGGCTGGCAGCGGCGGCGTGCCCTGCCCAGGCCAGAGCCCACCGCACACAAGTGCTGGTGACCGGCAGCAGCCCGTGAGAGAAACAACCAGCAGAGTCCCAAGTGGGGGGAAGCACACTGGGGAAAATGACCTGCCCCACATCGTAAGACATGAAGGAAAAAGTGGGGCAGGAGCTGCAACAGAATGGGTGGCCTCAAGAGCACCCTGATTCCTACAAAGAAATTTTCAGGTGATCACGAAGATGTGAGCACCGTGCGCTTATCTGATGGTAAGGACTACTAAATGATTCAGGCGTGTTAATGGTACCGCACGTTTATGTTTTAAGAACTCCGCACGTATATATTAAAAGGACTTACGACTAAAACACTGTTTGCTTCAAAATAATCCAGTTGAAAGCAGGTGACGGGTACACGGGGTACCTTTACACCATTCTTTCTACTTTAGTACACCTTAAAATTTTTCCACTGGATTAAAAAAAACCTTTGAAACACGTACAGGTTAGCTGAAACTTGCCCTGGCCCACACGTGAGTACGTCCGCCCTGGCCCGGGGCCAGGGCTGTAAACACCCGGACCTTAGCCTCACATATTCTCACCTCTCCTGACGGAAGCCACGCTCCTTGTGTCCGGGTCCAGCTTCTGCACCAAAGCGCTGGGGTCTATCTTAGTCCCAGCAAAAACATCAGTGTTCGTGAAAGCCCATTCCTAAGAAGCAAAGAAGACATAAGACTTCTCCGTGGCTGCAGAGCACAACTCAAGGCCGGTGACGAAGCAGGGAGAGCCCCCGACGGGCCCTCCAGATGAGCCAGGCCGGACCAGCTGCTCCGCGGAGAGCCTGGGGGGTAACCCTCGCCCCCCAGAGCTGAGCCCAGGGCCCCGGGAACCGAAGGCAGCACTCCCTCCCACCTGCCTCAAACCACCAAACAGGCTTTGCTCCTGTTGTGGGTTCCATCTTAGACCAGACTCAGGATAGGTAGTGATTATGAACCAGAAGCACTGGGACAGGCACCAAGATTTCCTCCCAAACCTGCACCATCTTCTCCTTCCCACAGCACCCTCCCCTCTCATGACCACGGTTCCACCTCAGCAGTGTCTCCCCAGGCCTCCTTCCAACAGTGAGACTCCAAAACCCTCCCAGTCACTGCCCATCACACTGTCCTGAGCCAGAGCCCACCTCCCAGACCCACCTGGCTCGTTCTAGGCCCAGCCACAGAGGGACCGCAGGATCGACCCACAGGGGAGTCACAGACCAAAACAGGACTGCGGTGCGCAGAAACCAGCCCGAGTGCCTGCAGCCCAGAGCACCTGAGCAAGAAGCTCACGCTCCTCGGGAGCTCGCAGGGTTGGAGGGAAAGTCAGTCAGCAAGAGACATCAGAAAATTCACAGGGGGCAGTGCTGGATGCGAGGCAGCTGGGAGGACCAAGCAGGGAAGGCCACCCCAGCTGAGCCCTCCCGCCAAGGAGGAGCCACAGGAGAGGAGGGGCAGCGTGCAGTCCCCGGTCGCCCGGGGCGGTGTGCACACAGCCGATCCTCACTTCTCTTCACATGGCCGTTCGGACATTGTCCACAGGAGTGCTTTACATCTCAGTGCTTCAAATTTCAACTTAACTGTAACAGGTATTGATGCTACGCTGCTGGGAGTGTCTTTTGAGGTCTGCAATGTCACATGACGAAAACCAGTGGTCTGTTCAAATGCCTATGTTCCACGTCAGAGCCCAGCAACTGTAAGCTTCGTCTCCGCGAGGCCCCTCTGCCCTCTTCTCTTCCAAGTCTGCCTACTCTCCTCAAGGTTTTCTTCTGCGTCCTTCTCTTCTGTGTTCTGGACATTCTTATTCCACAGTCTCCGTCTGATAATTCAACTTTCTGCCCTCACAGCATCTAACTCTGATGCCGACGCTCGTTCACGGCGGGCTGTTTCCTTCTAATTTGGCTGCGGTCCTGAGATCAGCAGGATTTTACCCTTGTGGGACTCCCACCTGGCCTGGTCAGCCCGGGGATGGACAACCAGGGCTGCACGGGAGCCCTGGTCAGATGGGCAGGCACGGGTGTGACACACCACGTCCTAGCAACCATTTAGCTGGAGCAGGTTACAAATTTCATCACGAACTCGAAGAACCTATGGCTTAGGAGCTCTGCCCTGTTCTCCAACCCCCCCTTACAGAAGCTCCCTTGGGAGCTCTACTCCTGCGCCCCAGCGGCCAACGATCCCGCCACCATGCGCCACGGGCTCTAGTCCAAGGTGAGCCAGAGGATGCGGCTCCCTTCCCCCACCTCGCCCCCACCTGTTGCGCAGGGAAGGCTGGGAACAGCAGCCTCCCCGCTCACCCCAGCTTCCGTGGCGCAGAGGTACTAACTAGCCAGGAAGAGGGGCCACGCCCTCGGGGCCAGGGCTTCTCTTCAGTGCGATGAAAATGTTCTGAAATTTGTGCTGACGACTGCGCGCCTCGGTGAAGATGCTTAAATATGCCCGTTGAATTGCACACTTCAGATGAGCGAATTTTACGACACGCAAATGGTATTCGAGAGTTTTTGTGAAAGCCAGGGCACCGGCGCCAGACCCCGCGTTCACACGGCAGTCCGCCAGCGGCCGAGCGTACTCGGTCACACGGCGGCCACGTGCGCAGCGCTCCCACCCCCCGACCGGCGCGCTCCGGGCCGCCACCGCTCGCCAGCCCCCGGCTCCGGGCGCAGCAGGTACACGCCCGCGGCGCTCTGCCCGCCCCGGGGGAAATCGGCCCCCCGCCAAACGGCGGGAGGCGCCGACCCCGGGACCCCGGCCGCACCCCCACCGACCCCGAAAGCAGCAGGCGGAGCGCGGCCCCGCGGGAGGGAGGGCAGCCCGACGAGCGGGCGCGCGCGCGCGCACACGGAGCGGCGGCGGCGGACCCCGGGCCTCTCTCCGCTGCGCAGCCCCGCTGCCCGCCTCCCCGACCCCGCGCGGCCCCCACGCCCAGGGGCGCCTACCGCCCCGCCACTCACCTTCGCGCCGACCCCGCGGGCCGCGGCATGCGCAGGGGCCGCCTCCCGGGTCGGGGGCGCGGGGCCGGACGCGGCCGGCCCCGCGGGCCTCACCGCCGCCTGGTGCACGCGGGCCCGCAGCCCCCTCACCTTCCCCATGCTCCCGCGAACCCCGCCGCCCGCCGGAAGCCACGCGGCGCGCGGCGCCCGGCCGGCCGGAAGCCGGTCCTGCGCGCGGGCGGCCCGGGCGGAAACACGAGCGGGGCGGGCGGGATCCGCGCTCCTCCTGCGCCCGCCGCGCAGGCGCCCGGGCGGGGGCGGGGCTAGGACGCGCGGCCCCGCCCTGGCCCCGCCCCGCCGCCTTTGGCCCGGCAGGTGTGGGTCACCGCTGTGGTCCAGGCGGCCATCCTGCGATCCCGGGGAATGATGGATGGCTACAGCCTGCACGGATACCAAGCATGTTGGAAATACACCAGTGTGTCAGCCACACGGCCTCGTGCCTTTGAGAAACGCCCTGGGGGAGCGGGGGGAGAACAGGAATCAGAGAACTGGGGCGTGCGGGCCCGTGCGTGCTGAGAAGTGGAGTCCCGTCTGCAGCGGGACACCCGGGCACTAAGGGGAACCCCAACAGCCCTTGACCCACCTAGTCCGTTTGCTTTCATTAACTCTGGTCGCACATTTACACTGTTCATTTAGTCCTCTGAACGATTCCTGGAAACTGGTGTAACTCACCCATTTCAGCCTGAAAGGGGTGCAGGGTCGCAGGCTGGGAAGCCCTGCTCTTGGGACATCCGCGGTTTGCTTTCTGTGCATCCAGTCCGGACGGGTGCGCTCAGGAAAGCAGTCTGGGGGTGGGTGTGATTCCCATCCTCAGGGAGCCCGTTGTGCTGCTGGGGAGAAAAAGCTGACGGATCTAGAACAATGTACAGCACGAAACGGGCAGTGGTTGAGGCCACGCAGGAGTCCAGACTCAGCCAGGGCACCAGCCACAGTGTCCCCCCACACACACACACACTGGGTGCCAGCACCCACGTCTCAACCACGTCCAGGAGCCCGGTGGAAGCCCACCTACGCAGATGAGTTTTGGAGAGGAAGAGCCAGCTGCAGGCAGAGCTGGGTGCCACTTCTCAGGAGGGACACAGAGGTGCTCCCCAGCAGGAGATCGGACAGATGACCACATCAGCCGCTTAAGACCAAGGTGACAGGATCTGTGATTGACTCAAGGCCACATAACTGGCTGGAATTTGTGTCCACTTATATATTTAAGGCTTTACTGAGGATGTGATATTCTAGAAAAGGCAAGACTATGGCTAGTCAGCACATCCTACTTGGGTTGATAGCAGGTCTGTTCAGGGTGTCCTTGGCTGCGCTGTGCAGGAGTGAGGGTTGACTTCACAGAACGGATCTAGGCTGAAGCCACAGAGAAATGTCCCTGGAAGAAACCCCAGAAGACCCTCTCAGGCTTGACATCCCCCCGCTGTAAGAGCTGCCAACGTGGATGTCTGACCAGAATCTGCCAGACCGGTCTGGTCAAAAGGAGAGACCAGCTTCCTCTGGCTAGAACCTCCTGCAAGGGTGTGAGCAGCACTGGTTGTGCTTAGCACCGGCTCAGCTCGAGGCCTGCCACAGCTTCAGTTTTAGGGTCTGCTTTTTGCCTCTTCTGTGCAGTGCAAGTTTTCTCAGTAAAGGGAAAACAATGTCCAACAAGATGGGTCAGCTAGGGGTTTTCGAAAGTCCTGGGGCCTCTCCTCCCTCCATCTGTCCGTGGTCCGCCTGGGTGACCTCGCCCTTCCCTGCTTTCCTGACATTTCCATCTGCAGCTGGATCTCTCCAGCTCCACCTGAAAATTTAGTGAAAATCTCAAAACAGAATTCTTGGTTCTGATCCCAATCTGTCCCTGTGCCCCAGCAGCATATTTGCCTTCCAAAGAATGGCACGGTTACCCATGCAGCTGCCCAAGCCAAATACCGAGGCGTCATCTTCGCCGGCTCCCCCTCTCCCGGGCGTGTTCAACCCAACAGCCCCATATCTCCAACCCCCCAACTCCCCCACCCCCAGCCGGGGGCTCCTGCCCTGGCCTCCTCGCTGGTCTCCCTGCCCTCTAGCTCTACCCTTGGCCCTCCTGGAGTCCCTCTCTGCTTACAGCACCCGATGTCCCCAGAGGAGAGGCCTGGAAGGGCGAGCCTGGCCCGGCTCTCCCCAGGAAGCTCCGCCCCAGCCGCTCTGCCCTTTCCCGGCGCTAAACCACGCCTCGGCGCGTCCCCTCCCTGCGGGACCTGGATTCCTTGCTTTTTCTCTGATTCGTTGTTTTGCCGCCCGAGGGCGCTCGCGGACCGCTATGGGCGCACCCCGGGCTTCTGGGTTTCCGGGCGGAGCTGGGCTGGCGGCGGGGCTGCGGGAGAATCCGCTTCCCCAGGGCCTGGAGCCCTTTCGGGCCGTCTCAAGACCACCGCGCGCCGAGACTCGGGGTCCCACGCAGCCGCGGAAGGTTGGCCTCCAGGAGGTGCAGACTCCCCCGCTGCTCTTCACGGTCCCCCGGGGCCCTCAGGGAGGGACTTCCTAGTGAAGAACCCGGTTCCGCAGACCCCACCAAGCTGCGCGTGGGAGCCGCCAGCGACCGCTCCCCGGAGGGCAGCGTCTTGCAGCCCCGACGCCGTCCGCGCCCAGTCGCCGTCCTGGGATCGGGACTCCCAACCCTGCCTGACCCTGGGCCGCTGCTCCAACCCTGCACTCGCCAAGTGCCCAGTGCCAGGACTTCCTTCCCGGGGTGTTCACGGGGCCGGGGGCACCAGCCTCCCCGGTGCAGCGCCCAGCCGGGCAAACCCGGCTCCAGATAAATTCTCCCCAGCGCTCCTCCCTCAGCCCTGGGAATGTGTCCTCTCAGCCCGTTTCCGCCCCTCTCCCTGCACACTCTGCTCCTTTCGACCCCTTCCTGGCCTGAGTCCGGGCCTCAGGGTACCCCCAGTCCTCGCTCTGGGAAGGAAGGCCCGTGCACGAGGCCAGCCAGGCTTGGGGTCGACTTGGGCAAAGCAGTGATGCAGTTTTGGAATATAGGTGAGGTTCCGTGGGGTGGAGTCCAGAGCCCACGACCAAGAAAGAATTCTTGAGGCCTCTTTGGTGCAAAATGGTGGCTTATTAAAGCACCGGACAGAATCCGTGCGCAGGAAGAGCTGCTACCCTGTGGTCTTGAGGAGTGGCCGGTTACATACTCAGGAGTTGGGGAGGTGAGGACAACGGGGGTGTCCAGAAGGACTGTCATATGCTAAAGACTCCCAGGATGCTGAAGGCCTGGTTGTTGTCAAGCCAAGGTTGTTTTCCCCTCTAATGAGGCACGAACATGAAGACAGTTGGGAGTTTCCTGGAGGAGTGTTGCCTTCCTCCAATCACAAGTCCTTGTCAATGGGCTTCAGGCTCAAAACAAATTCAATTTTATTTACATTTCCTCCTGCCTCAGCCTCCCTTCATATTATGGAGGGGAGGGTGATGTTAGGGCTTCAGGAAACTGTGTTGTGGGTCTCTTGGAAGTTAGGTTATTGATGAGAAAGCTTCTTCCTTGTAAATCACTAGGACACTTGTAAACGGAGGGAGACTCCTGTCCTGCAGGACTGTGATCTCTATCAGTTAACCATTTGTTTTTCCTTTAGGGCGGCCAGGAGTGCCTGAGGAATGTCACACATACCACACAGAGGGGGGGGGAATACCAGCTTCTGCTTTGTCCTCAGCTAGCCTTCTGTTCCCTCATTAGTAGGAGTTTCTGGCCCTATTGCCCCATCCCTACAATGGGGGTGCCACTGCGGGGTCCTTGAGGAGACAGGTAGAGCCCCAGGAGCGCCTGTGGGCAGCACGCTCAGTAGATTCCAGGGGCCCCCGAAAAGGGAGGCAGCAAATGCGGCCTGGTTCCCGGCTCAGGGTCGGTGTGGGGTTGGCAGGGGCAGAATCCTCAGCAGCGCACCCCAGCCCATCCTGCCCGCCCAGGTGCTTGAGGGCGAAGGGATGGGAGGCTGGTTTCCCTCCCCGCCCCCACCTTCCGGACCCTCCCGTGCGTGCTGGACCAAGCGACTCTGGGAAGGAGATCCACGGTGCAGGGCGTGCGGCTGAGACCTGACCCACTCGGCGCGCAGGGGGTTCGATCCACTGATTACAAATTGGGAGACTAAGGCAGGCGCCAAGTCCTGCCATCCTCTGCCTGGCCTGGTTTCTGGGCGAGGGCGCTGAGGCCACGCCCAGAACCTTCAACGCGACCCCGAGGGCACAGCTGGAGACGGGCTGCCGGCAGGGGGATGGGGGTCAGCTGTGCCCCGTAGACGCGTTGGCACCTGGGCGCAGCTGCCTCTCGGTCCTACCGCCCGACGAAGGCGACCCCGGCCCCCGGCGGATGGGGACGTGGCATGCCGCGCCGACAGCAGCGAGCTGGGGTCGTGGTCGCCTCCACCCCCGTGACTTTTGGCTTTGTTTCAGGGACTTCTGTAGTTAAAAACGGTCGGTTTGAATCTCTGCAGGGCCGTTTGTCGTCCGAACAGCTCCATAACCAGACGAATTTCCGGGAATCGGGCACGCACGCCTCCCTCGTGGCTCCTGGACAGCGCGACGGGTCCCCAGCCTGAGCGCGCAGCTACCGCGGGGTGGACAGTCCGTGCCTGTCCGTGCCCAGGAATGCGACCGGAAGCTCAGATGCAAACTATTTGGGGCTGTGCAGTTCCCGAATTTGGAAACTTTCTGGGTAAAAATAATGTGTCCAACTCACTGCGTGATGCCGGGGGCGATTGGAGGAAGTGGCGAGGGAAGGGGTGAGAGGAAGAGGCCCCGAGAAGTCGAGGTTTCGCCAGCGCGCTCCGCCCCGCGGGGGTGCCGGGTGGGGCCCGCAGTCGCCCTCCGGGGGCGGTCCCACAGCCCCAGGCCCCACACTTCCAGCTTTGTTCCTCGCCATTCCTTCCAGCCCTCCCTCCCCCGAGCTGGCTAGAGAGCCGCTTCTGACATTTGACGGTCAGGTTAACCTAGTTTGTAGTTAACATCCTTTTCTGATTATAAAATTAATACATGGCTATCACAAACAATTTGGAAAATACAGAAAACTACTTTAGACAGCTAAAATCCCTTTGATCCCCTTGCTCAGAGGTGCCTGCAATGAACAGCCAGTTCCTCCCAGCATCTTTTCCGCCCTCTGTCTGGGTCTTGCAGCCTTTTGAAAAACTTGGAATTTTCATGTTGTTCAGGCGTGAGAAGGGTTAGGTCTCCCTGGCGCCCACCCAGCACACAGCCCTGGGTCTCAGACCAGCCCCCACTCCTACCCGTGTAACCTTCAGCAGGCAATTCCCTGCGTGGATGGGGTCACACCCAGATTAGGGCAAATGTTCCAACCCCCTGCTCAACCTCAGCCTCACCCCAGCTTAGCTAGCTCCTGGGTGCTTTGCCATCAGAATGGGGTTTTCCTCTCCTACTCCTCTGTCTTATTCGCCAGCCCTAGTGGGCTGGGCACTTGGCCCGGACCCCTGCCCCACCTCCACCTTTCCAGGCTCTGTTGAGAGCTTCAGGTTTTTCATCTCAGTGTCCTGAGAGGCGGATCCATCACCCCCGCCTTTCAGGAACTGGGCCAAGGCCTTGCAGCCATCTGCCCAGCAGGTGCCTGGGACTGCAGTCCAGGGTTCCCAGGGCCCAGGCACGTGGCCCACCGCTGCTCACCGGACCTACACCTCTACGGGCCAGAAGCAAGACTGACCATGGGACCCCACGTTGGAAAGGTGCTGCTTTTCCCTTGAGAGAGAGAACAGCAAGAAGACAGAGAAGACCGCCCCCCAGCCTGCGAGGGCTTCCCAGGTGAAGGAGGGTGAGACCTCTCTGGATAGGTCCTTCTGGGCTGAGAGGCCAGCTCTGGACTGGGGCCCAGCACCAGGGCAGGGGACGGGAAGCAGGTGGGCAGAGCTGGAGCACTTCATGGGAGAAAAGAGGCCCCTGGTCCCAGCTGGATGCCCGCAAGGGTGTTGTGGACCCAGGTGGGACGGGCACAGGAACACCCACCTCTGGGGCTTGGGGTGGGGGTGGGGAGGCTGGGGAGCCAAATGACATGCCTCTTTCTCCTCTGCAGGGGAGAAGGAATCTTGAAACTGGGGCAGGAGGCCAAGAGAGAAGCTTTTCAAGAGAGAGAAAAGGCCCCTAGGGTCGACTTCAGCTCCAGGTGATTCCGGTTCTGACCCGGGCTCTGAGGTCCTCCCCTTCCTCCAACAGCACCCAGTGCCTTCTAAGAGGTGCAAGCCCACTGGGGCCTGGGGTTAAGAGTCTGCTCTGGGGCTACGTCCCCTGCTGCCCATCAGACCACCTGGAGTGTGTTGACCAGCTGCTCAGGCCCCGCCCCGATCAGGCTCTGGATCAGTGGGCTGGGCGTGGGCCAGGGGATCTGCATTCCTCGCATGCACCCTGACCAGCACTTGGGCCGGGATTTCCAGGTTCCTGGGTGTACTTCCTCCTCTCCCACCCACCGTCCTCTGTCCCCAGAGAATCAATGGTCTACAGCAGGGCTCTGCCTGGTTTTGAGCACAGCTCAGCTCATTTACATACGTTTACATGCGTTTGCATACGTTTACATGCGTTTACACTCAGATGGTCCCTGCGGCCAGAGCAGCAGAGCTCTGCAGTTTCTGCAGCTGGCCTGTGACCAGCAAAGCCGAAAATACACACTGCCTGTGGGTCATGCACTTTCTCTGTGCCAGGCACTGTTCTGGGTCCCCCGTTGGCCCCGTTGGCATCACCCACGGATGTCGGACCAGTGATCAGACCAGCGAGGCCAGAAGCGGCTGCGTGCGTGTCACCACGGCCATGAGGCGAGGGAGCAGCCCAGGTCTTTGTCCCTCACCTCTACCTCCTGACACATTGGGGTATAAGGTGTCACCCCAAGGCCAGAAGAAGGGACGGCTCCTTACCGAGTACATATGCGGCAGGGAGGCCCACGGGGAGACAGCATTTGGGATGCACCCTTTATGATGGAAAATGCATGGGCAGATTGGGGGGGGCTTTACAATTGACCATTCAAGCAAGACAACACCAATGAGTTCAGGGATGAGGCGGTAATTAGATTTGGCCAAAGCACAGGATCCCTGGTGGGGGAGGGAAATTCAAAGTGTTTCTGTAGACATTGCCAGGGATCCTGGTTGGGAAGAGGCGTGAGAACGTCTCTCACATATTCCTCCAAAAGCTCAACCTACCCTGAAACACACCTTCTGGGGATGGGCGGTGGCAGGCGCTGCCACCCCCACCAACCCAGGAAGGCCTCAGACGCCATGCCTTCCTGTGTGTCCTTCCTTCACGCTGTCAACATGCAGGGAAGCCAGGTTCTCATTTACGCTTCTGGGAGGGAAGGGAGGAAAGAATTTCATTCCTACCTATTACATGCAAAGAAACAAATGCAGAAAAAGTAAATTGTTCCCCCAGGTTCAGAAGTTAAAGGGTAGAAGCAGAAAATTCAACAAGAAGAAATTTCTTTCTTTTTCTTTCTTTCTTTCTTTCTTTTTTTAGGGAGGGAGGGGTGAGGAGGGGCAGAAGGAGAACCTCAAGCAGACCTTGCAGAGACCACAGAGCCTGACACAGGGCTCGATCCCAGGACCCTGAGATCATGACCTGAGCCAAAAATCAAGAGTCAGATGCTTAACCAACTGAGCCATCCAGGTGCCCCCAAAAAAAATTTCTCTATAAATCCAGGTATAGATGCTCCCCTCTCAAAAAAAAAAAAAAAAAAAAAAGTCTGCTTTAGTTTTACTGAAAGCTCCATGATCCCTGGGACTTTGTCTCTATCATCTTTTTATGGTTTGTAACTTTACATTTATTGGGCACCTGCTGTATGTGCCAGGCCCTTTGGAGGACCCTTTCATAGATCTTCATTTGTCCTCACAAAGGGGGGGGGTGAAGGAAACTGGGGCCCAGGGAAGGGAAGGGATTAAGTGTCTAGAGGCTACTACCACTACCAGTGGGCCTCTCTGTGGACCCCAAGTGCAAGCTCCTCTCTTAGCTCAGCACCCATGCCCCCAAACCAGGCCCCTGGGGCAAGAGGAGCTTAGAAGGCAATCATGGAAACTGAGTTCCTTAATCCAGGGTTGGAAGGTACAAAGTTGCTTTGACAAAGGGTAGCCCAGACTTTCAGTGGGCACACATCCCTATAGATGTCCACAGGTGGCTCTATTTGGCATTGGTAGAAAGGACAAACTGAACAGGAAATGGCAATTGGATAGGTACCATAAGGAGAGAAATGACCCTGGGACCTGGGTTAGGATTAGGTGACTCCCCTGACCTACTGGGGCCCCACAGGTCAGCCTGATCTTCATAGTGAAAGGAGAAATTAGATCCCAGGGGGCCAGGAAGGCATTATGACCTTCCTGTTGTGGTAATGAAGATGTTAGCTCCTCACACCCCCACCCATTCCTCACATCTCTTTGAACTATAAAACTGTTTCGTTTTTAAATTATTATTTTTTTAAGTAATACCATGTTCAGCATGGAGCCCAAAATGGGGCTTGAACTCATGACCCTGAGATCAAGAGTCAGATGCTCAAGTGACTGAGCCGCCCAGGTGACCCCCAAACAGCTTCATTTTTTTTTAAAGATTTATTTATTTATTTGACAAAGAGAGAGAGAGAGCACGTGCGCACAAGTAGGCAGAGAGGCAGGCAGAGGGAGAGGGAGAAGCAGGCTCCCTGCAGAGCGGGGAGCCCGACGTGGGGCTCGATCCCAGGACCCTGGGATTGTGACCTGAGCTGAAGGCAGACGCTCAACTGACTGAGTCACCCAGGCGCCCAAACAGTTTTATTTCTAATCTGGGCTCAGTGCTTTTGTTATTCTGACAATGTAAATGTGCACTAATGAGCCAAATGGACATTCTATGATTACATTTTCTTCCTTATACAGCTTGTGGTTTTCCCCCAGAGTTGATAATTGCTTAACTTTTTCTGGCTCAATCTCCTCTGAATCCAGAGCCAAGGCTTCTGCCCTCCAGTAGGTTCTCAGCGTGACCTTCCAAAACGTCAAATCTGTTGGTTAATCTTTCTCTTCTGATGAGGGTTGGGCAGTCCCTGCTCAGTGCCCCAGCCTCCTCAGGGTGTCCTTCCTTCAGTTGAGTTGGAGGGAGGAGCCCAGAAAGAGGAAGACTAAGGAGAAAAGGCCCTCTGCTTGACATGAAGGTGGTGGTTGGGTAGTAAGTGGGGAGGAGGATACGTAGGCCAGCATCCAGGACGGTAGGTGGCTAGAGATGGCCCCAACCTCTCAAATATCTTCCCTACTTTCTATGCTCGCCTGGCTGCTCTAGCACCCTGGATTACAGTAAGGATGTCCGTTGCCCTGGCAGGGTGACTGCCTGCCTGTTGGTGTGGATTTGTGGGAGACCCAGTGAGAGAAGTGTCTGGAGCCCTCGCCAGGGCAGACACTGCTTTCGGCTCTGTCCCGCCCACTCCCACTGGAGCTTGCTCACACCCGCCTCTGCAGCTGCCTCTGCCAACTCCTCCACCCCCTTCCTCGCCCACAAAGGGAGCAACAGCTGAATCAACATGCAGAAGGAAGTTACTGGTAGGAAGAAATTAAAAAGAAAATAAAAGCAAAGATGGGGGAGGAGTCACGAAAAGACAAGAGTTGGGGCAGAAGGAAGTTAGCAAAGGGATGCAAGGTAGGAGGCTGTGAGCTGGGAAAGTGCTGTCGCAGCCTTGCTGTTGGCCTGAATGCCATCACGGCACGGCACCCTCTCAAAGGCCAAGTTTGTTCTCTGCCTTTTTTCTTTTTTTTAAAGATTCATTTATTTATTTATTTATTTATTTGAGAGAGAGAGAGAGAGAGAGAGAGAGCACGCATGCTGCTGCTCAAGCAGAGGGAGGGGCAGAGGGAGAGAGAATCCCAAGCAGACTCCCGGCTGAGCACAGAGCCTGACTTGGGGCTCGATCTCAGAACCCCGGGATCATGACCTGAGCCGAAATCAAGAGTCAGACGCTTTACAGACTGAGCCACCCCGGCGCCCCTGCTTTCTGCCTTTTGAGTGCTGGGTTGTTTCTTCTCTGGTGCCTCCTCTGATGAGTGGGCCCCCAGTTCTCATGCCCTGTGCATCATACCCACTCAGCATCATGGGCTGTACTGCCTGACTCTCCAACCCTTTCCCCAGCGTTGGGCAAGATGCTGCAGCCCTGCCTGGGATTTCTATAAAGGGAGCTTCACATTCTCCATCATTAAAATATTTCTTAATCTTCAAACTCTCACAAAGGAGTGCTCTAGTCCTCTTGGTGCTGTGTATTGTGGGGATGTGACTGGGGGAATGGAGTGGGACTGGGGTGCCCAGGCCAGCATTCAGGACAGCCAGGGAATGGAACCAGCCTGCCTCTCACATCTCTTCCTCCTTTCTACGTCACTTGGCTGCCCACCGCCCCTCACCCCACGCCCAGAATACTTTGAGGGACCCCCTGCTCATTCTGCCTTATATCACTGTGACATGCTTGTCCCTGAGCTGGGACGTGACATCCTGGAGGGCACAGGCTGTCTGCTCTCTGGGCATCTAACACAGTGTTGGGCCAGGTACCATGTCCTCAATGAACACCACCTGATGAAATGAAGTTGATTTACTGGAAGGTTAGGTGAAAGCAACTGCAAATGGAATTTATTGGCCAACGTTGGGGAAAAGATTATTCCCAGAATTCTGTTCTTTCATCCCTGGCTTCAGCTTTCTTCAAAACACAAAGCCTTGTCTCTCGTGGTAACTCCCCGCAAAGGCCTCCGCTGGTTGGACCATCATGTCCTCTGTTTCACACCGTTATTCCTGAATGGAAAAACCCCTTGGCACACACCCAAGGACTCCCTGCTTGCCACCTTGCTGTCAGAGTCACTGGCACCAAGCCCTGGTCTCAAATGCTCTATGGTGTTGGAGATTGGAGGTGCCATGGTCTATCTAGCCATTTCCCTGTCACTAGATGTAATTTAATTACATTGTATACTGATAATGCCCCAATAAAGACACAAACACTTTGTGGTCCTGGTCACAGATACCAGGAAGAACAAATGGTGTGCACATTAACCATTTAAATATGCCAGTTGCCCCCCATTACCTCACAGTCTTTCCAAATTTGCCCCCGTGGGAAATGGTATCTTGTGTGGTTTTGATGTCTATCTTCCCAGTGTCCACTGAGCCTCTGTTTTGCTGGCTTTCTGTATTCCCCCCAGCTTTCTTCACTTGGCATAATGCTTGGGATTCACTCATGTTGTTGAATTCTTAATATGTGCATGCAATGCCATAAATTTCCCTCTAGGCGCTGCTTTACCTTCATCCTGCAGATATGATATGCAGCATTTCAGCCTCTATGATTTCTTTTTTTTTTTTTAAGATTTGTTTTTGAAAGAGAAAGTGGAGGGAGAGGCAGAGGGAGAGAATCTTCAAGCAGACTCCCCACTGAGCAGGGAGCCTGATGTGGGGCTCAATCTCACGACCCATGAGATCATGACCTGAGCTGAAACCAAAGAGTCAGACGCTTAACCCACTGAGCCACCCAGGTGCCCCTGCCTCTATGGTTTCTGATGAGAAATTTGCAGCTACTCAATGCTTATTCTTCTGCATGTAATGTGTCATTTTTCTCTGCTTGGTTTCAAGAATTTTCTCTTTATTGGTTTTCAGCCATTTCAGTATGATGTATAAGGCTTGATTTTCTTCAGGTTTGTCCTGTTTGAAGTTCACTGAGCTTCTTGAATCCAAAAACTTACATTTTTTACCAAATTTGGGAAGTTTTCATCCATTATTTCTTCAAATGCTTTTTCTATCAACCTTTCACTCCTTTCCTTCTGGGATTCCAATGATGCAAATGTTGGACCTCTCAATGTTATCCTGCAGATGCCCAGGCTCTGTCTTTGCCAGCCTCTTTTTTTCTCTTTGTCATTCATAATGGTCTTCAATTCACTCACTTTCTTCTGTCTTACCATTCTCCCATTAAGCCCATTCAGTGAATTTTTTATTGCTGTTATTGTGTTTTTAATTTAAATACACATTTTATTCTTTCTCATAGTTTTTTATCTCTGCTGAAATTTTTACCTTTGTATTTGTTTCAAGAGTGTTTTCCTTACTTAATGGAGCATATTTATGATAGCTGATTTTAATGCTTCCTGTGATAATTTCAACATTGGGATCATCTCAGAGTAAGTATTGTTCATTATTTTTTCTCTTACAAATTCTTGAGATTTTCTTTGGTGTTGCTGTTGTGTGAGTACTTTTGGATTGTATTTTGGACATTTTGAATATTACTTAATGGGTCTCTGGACCTTATCAAAATCTTCTCCAATGTTGCTCATTTTGTTTTTGCTGTCAGGTCGGCCAGATTAGGGGCAGACCACAAGTTCAGACCTGCTTCCTGTGAGCTGTGGTTCTCATGCGAATTCAGTGTTCACAGTCTTCCCCGTGCTATTGGATCCATCTCGCACTTGCATGCCCCTGGGTCCAGTCTTTGACCTCGGCAGTGGGCTACACCATGGTTCAATGCTCAAAGCCTCCCCATGCATGTCCAGCTCAGGGGTGAGTCTGGGACAGCCTACTAAGCTTATGAGATCTTTTCCTTGACCTCCTTCTTATCCCCTATACTTTTTAACCCCAGAGGCCTCTGTCCCT
Source organism: Callorhinus ursinus (assembly GCF_003265705.2). Classification (NCBI taxonomy): domain Eukaryota; kingdom Metazoa; phylum Chordata; class Mammalia; order Carnivora; family Otariidae; genus Callorhinus; species Callorhinus ursinus. Next base: position 195,784 of record NW_027397160.1, on the reverse strand, counting down.
GCTCCTCTGGCTGTGAAGCAGGAGTTGTAGTCCCCCACACACTGCTGAGTACCTCCTGTGACTGTGTGCACCCTGGGCCCCAGTGAGGATTACAGTAGCTTCTGCTGCTATAGCTGCTGCTACCCAGCGTCTTGGGAGCACAGGTTTGGGCAAGAATTGCCTCTGGGACAAGACTAAGACAAAGAAAATGAAGCAGGCACTTCTCCCTCTCTCTTCACCCATCGGGGCGTCCCTTCCCAGCTCAGGGTCCAGAAAGGAGGGCTTCTCTTGGCCTTGTGCACCTGCTTTCCTGGAGTGAAGGCTACCTTGAACTAAGTCAGGGGTCTTGAGGGGGCAGGACACCCCCATATCAGCTTTTCATCAAGTTTTGATTTCTTGCCCTGATCTTTCAGAAAATTGCTCTGTTTCATTCTGCGTGATATTTTTAGTTGTGATCAGTGGTAGAGATGGAGTGCAGTGTGCTTGCTTGGTGTCAGCTAGGACTGGAAGCTGCCGGTGGCTTCTTTTTTCTCCTAAATATTCTTTATTTTGTTTCATTTGTTACAACTTCATTAAGGTCGAGTTTACATGCCAATATTCACTAACTTGAAGTATACCATTTAATGATTTTAGCAAATTTACAGAGTTGTGAAATCATCACCACAGCCCAATTTTAGCACATTTCCATTACCCCACACACTCCTCTTGCTCATTTGTAGTCACTCCCTGTTAGTTCCTTTTAAAAAAAATAAAATATCTGAAGACTACAGAAAGGTGTGAAGACCAGCATCATCAACACCCACATACCACCATCCTAGTCTGTCAGATCTTAACATTTTGCCTTACTTTGCCCAGAAATTTTTCTTCTTAAAATTATATAATTGAAGGCCTCTGCACTCCTCTCCCAGGACCACTGTCCCCTCTGCCTTCAGAGGTGACCACTGTCCTGAACTCAGGACTCCTGAGCATGTGGGTGTCTCCTGCATCATGCAGGCTGCGTGGTGTTACACCATACATCCTTCTGCAACTTGTGCATTAGAGAACCTCAGTGTCATGGTTTTGAGATGTGTCCTGCGGATACATCCAGCTCCAGATAAATACTTAAGTTGCTGCATATTATCCCACTGCATTAATGTTCTTTGGTGTGTCTACCAATTCTACATTAGGTTTGCTGCCAGTGTCTCTTTTTTCTTTAATGTCACCCTTTGGTTAACATCTAATTTTCTTATACTGTGTCCGTGAATTTGGCCTCCTTGTGACTTTTGTGCTTTAGAACATTTGAGATTTCCTTTGTGGCTTAATACAAAATCCGTCTGTCAGTTAGAGAGAAGAGGTCATATTCCTCAAATTCTTTATGGGCCTCACCTGCATTTCTGTTTGACGTGTTCATTTCTGAGAGAAGTACATTAAAGATGTTCACTCATTTGTGGCTGTGTCCGTTTGCTTATGTATTTGTCAGTTTTTGTTCTAGGTATTTTGTAGCTATTTTGTTCAGCACAGAAATACCCGTGACAGGCACAGCTTTCTTGTGGATTATAAATTCCATCACCTCTATCGTGCCTTAAGCATTTAATGCTCTTTGCCTTGAGTTATACCTTTTTTTTTTTTTAAGAGAGGGAGAGGGCAGGGGAGGGGCAGAGGGAGAGAGAGAATCTTAAGCAGGCTCCATGCCCAGTGCAGAGCTCCATCCCAGGACCCTGAGATCATGACCTGAGCTGAAGTCAAGAGTCGGAGGCTTCACCAACGGAGCCACCCAGGCGCCCCTTGAGTTATACCTTTTGACATCATTTCCACATAATTGTTAGTATTTCCCAGCACATAATACATCTATCTTCCAGTCCTTTATTTTTGGCCTTCAGTGTCTGTTTTAACAGTTTATCTGACAGACAGCATTTTTTTTGCATTTTTGCCTTTTTAACTGTGGTGAAAACAAAGAAACAAACAAACACATAACAAAGGGCACCTGGGTGACTTAGTTGGTTAAGCTTCTGCTTTTGGCTCAGGTCATGATCCCGGGTTCCTGGAACTGAGCCCTGAGTTGGGCTCCCTGCTCCGCGGGGAGTCTGCTTCTCCCTCTGCCTCTGCTCCTTGCTCGTGCTCGCTCTCTCTCTCTCTCAAATAAATAAATATTTTAAATATCTTAAAAAAAAACACATAACAAATATAACCATGTAACCAACCACCTTTCCTATTTTTAAGTGTGCAGTTCAGATGTTAAGTTATGTCCACATTGTGTACAATCTCCAGAACTTTCTCATCTTGCAAAACTGAAAGTATCCTCCTTAAGCAAATTTACACTTCTTTTTAAAGTTAAAAAAATTTTTTACTACAGAAAATTTTACAGTTACAGAAGTAGACAGAATAGTTTCATGAATCCATATGTCCTCAACATTCGCTTCAACAATCTTCAACTCCTGACCAATCTTGCTTTATTTGTACCCTTACCCACTGCTGATGCAAAATGAGCCAAACTTTTTGAAAAATTTTTAAGAGAAAAGAAAAGAGTTTTACTGGGGCCCAAGTGAGGACAGCTGCCCGGGCTCCACAGTGCTCACAAGGAAGACTGTGCTCAGGGAAGGAGCATTTGGTGCAGAGTTATGTATGTTTTTACATAGAGTTACCAATCATCATGACGAAGTGCATTTCAGAAAACTACAGACTTTATCTTATGTTCTTAGTATGTGCGAGGCTATATGACTTTAATCTTATGGGTGCCAAGGATGTTTTTTTTTTGTTTTTCTTCTCTTTATGCTTAGAATGCTCCTTTTTGGTTATTTTTTTTTAAGATTTTATTTATTTATTTGACAGAGAGCGAGTGCACAGGCAGGGGGAGCAGCAGGCAGAGAAAGAGGGAGAAGCAGGCTGCCCGCTGAGCAGGGAGCCTGATGCCCGCTGAGCAGGGAGCCTGATGCGGGGCTCGATCCCAGGACCCTGGGATCATGATCTGAGCTGAAGGCAGGCGCCCAACCGACTGAGCCACCCAGGCGCCCCTGGTTATTATTATTATTATTTTTTTTTAACAAAGCAAATGTACCGTGTGTGCTCAGGGCAGAAATAGAGTCCATGCTTTGAGATTTTGCTGAGTCATTTTGACCCTGGGTAAATGTTCAGGTACAGCTTCCCCGGGAGCCCAAGAGCAGGGCCCACATGTATGAAAAGGTGAACATCTCCTTAATTTTCCCACCCTTCCTCCATCATCCCTTCCCACCCCTCATTATTTGGCAGCAAATCCAGAGCATTGTATCATGTCATCTGTAGATATTTCAATGTATAACTCTTAAAGGTGACAACTCTTTAATATAATCATAAAATTTTTATCACACCTAAAAAAATTAACAGTAATTTCTTTTTTTTTTTTTTAAGATTTATTTATTTATTTGAGAGAGAGCGAGTGAGCGCAGGGGGTGGTGGGACAGAGGGAGAGAGAATCTCAAGCAGACTCTGTGCTGAGCGCAGAGCCCAACAGGGAGCTCGACCCCAGGACCCTGAGATCACGACCTGAGCTGAAACCAAGAGTTGGAGGCTCAACCGACCAAGCCCGTCAGGTGCCCCAACGGTAGTTTCTTAAAATCACCCAGTCCATGTGTTGTGATTGGTTGATTTTCTCCTAGATCTCTATCTATGGATTCCTGGGACATGTCTTCTTCCTCCCACTCTGTCCCTTGCTGATTGTTGTTAGTCTTGTGGGGTTTTGTTGGTTGCATCCCTGTGGTGTCATTTAACACATTCCTCTGTCCTCTGTTCTTTCTATAACCTGGTAGTTAGATCTAAAGTCTTGGTCGAATTGGGTTCAGTAGCAACAATTGTTATGTTTATTTTAATAGCATCTAAATTTGTACTGCTCTTGCACCCAGACTGCTCCATAAAAGGCATGTGCACAGTATGTGGTATCTGTCTCTGGGGTGTGGTGGCCGGTGATAGCCATTGCTTTGTCTAGTGAGCCTGCAGTGGGTGTGATATGGGGACATTCTCAGTCTACCCTTCTTCATTATTCTCTGGAATTATTCTATAAAGAGCAGATTCCCTTGATAGAGAACATTTAATCGGAACTTATCTGTCTCTTTATTTTTAAAACCCAATGCAATAATTTGTTTAATCAAAGAGGGAGACTGTAACTCACTCCTAGGTGCTGTGATTCCTGAAATTCTGGAATATTCTAGAACACTTGAAATCATTCCTGGGGTGCCTGGGTGGCTCAGTCGGTTAAGCACCAGACTCCTGGTTTCAGCTCAGGTCATGATCTCAGGGTCGTGGGATCAAGCCCCAACCCAGGCTCTGTGCTCAGTGGGAGTCTGCTTGGGATTCTCTCTCTCCCTCTCCCTCTTCCCCTCCCCCCATTCATGCTCTGTCTGTCTCTCCCTCTCTCCTAAATAAATAAAAGCTTTAGATAAAAAAAAAAATATCACTCCTGATATTGTATGTTTTTAACTTGTAATCCTTTGTTATTTGTTCTATTTCCCTTGCCTTTTTTAAAACAAGAATTGTCCTATTTTTTTCAGATGTATACAACCTATTTATATCCTGAAGAAGGCTTTTTGATTGTTCTTACATATAATATTAAATACTTCCTATCAAAACGTCCATTGATGAGTATCAGAAACAGCAACATGCTCCCCTCATCTCCTATTCCAGGCCTGTGGGATTTTTGTTTCAGATTCTTAGTATTTTTACCTGTTTTTAAAACCTGTAGTTACTTAGGCTTCCTCACTTCTGCTTATTCCTTTGCTCACCTTTGTGTCACCCACCCTCGTGTCCCTGTTGGATCTGTTCTTCTGTCTGTCTGCCTATTTCTGGAGAGCATCTTTCGCACAGAGTGTAGGGAGCTAGGTGTTTGCGTCCTGGTTCATCTGGAGATGTCTGGTTTTGTTTCTTTGTGGACCTAATCAATCCATGTCTCCGCTCCTCCGTCCCCATCGCCCCCCCACCTCGTGGTATTTTCCTGCTATCTGTTCTGTCCTGCCAGGGCATCGGAAGCCTCCCGAGGGCATGCATCGGCCTGTTCTGGCCCCTCTTCGGGATCTGGAGCCTCTCCCATCGCTGGGTGTCTGCTCCTCTCCGTCCACAGGTCTCTGCTCCCAGGCTCTGCTGGCCAGATGGGTGTGGGCATCGGGCATCTGCATCCATCTTGCGTCTTCCCCCCTCTGTGCTGGGGCCGATCCTGCCTGCTCACCAGCTCATGTTGTCATTCTGCTCCTTGGTCCCGGTCACGCTTTTTATTTCCATGACCAAAATCTTCATCCCAGCACCTCTGCTTCTTCTCTGATGGGTGCAGTCTGCAGGCTGGGTCCCTATCCCAGGGTGCAAGTCTGTGGTCCTCCGTCCCTGCAGGGCATAGCCACCTCCTCCCACAGGGGTGAGTCCTTGGTGCCGCCAGAGTACCTGGTCTGCCATACTCATCCCTCCTTTCGTGCTGCTCTGCTCCTCACCAGGAGGTGTGTAAAGGAATGGCAAGTCCCTCATGTGCTTGTGGGGTCTTCCCCGGGTACCCCCGGGTGGGGAGCCCGTGCAGCATGCAGGGCTGACATCTGACAGGCCACCTGTGGCGCAATTAGCCACATGTAAGTACTTCCTCCGAAGAAGCTTGGAACAGGAAGCGCTGTGCCCCACCATCGGGGCTCACTGGCCTGTCGGCTCACCCGTGCAGCAGCTCCTCCGGATACCAACGGAGCTGCCGCCCCCTCCCTGCCCGGCCAGGACGCCCCACCGAGGTCGCCAGGGCATCAGCGGGGTGAGTGGACAGGGGCTCCTCTGTGTCCAGGCTTGTTTTTCTAGTGGGAGCAGGTGGGTCCTACGGCTCTTCCCGGGGGGTGGCCCAGCCCTGGAGAGGGCCCGGCAGCCCTGGTCCCCATTACCCGCCCTGGGCTTGTCTGCTCCAGGCCCCCTTTTACTGAGATCCAGCAAGGGGGAGCGCTGTGCCCACCATGGGCAGAGCCACGCAGAGCAATGTGAGCGTACATAACTGGGGGCAGGACCCAGCGTGGCAGGAGAATGGGGCATAGGCTCAGGCCTCAGCCCCTGGGTCTAGGGTCTCTGGACAAGCCCCAGACACTTACTGAGCCCCCAACGTGGGGGCCGTGAGGCCCTGCAGAGCCCGGAGGAGGCCAGGGGGCAGGTAAGACCCTCCCGGAGGGGCCAGAGCGGGTGGAGCCAGGGCCGTACGGGGAGTCTGGAGGCCCCAGCCCGCCTTCCTCTTCCTGTTTGAGACCGCCTCCTCTCCATGCTCCCCAAGGTTGGCTGTGGTGGTCTGTCCTCCCACAGAGTCTGTGTGTGCGAGTGTGTGTGCAAGTGTGAGATTGTGTGTGAGCATGTGTGCACAAAGGTGTACGCGTGTGTTTCCTGAGGCATGTGAGTGTGTGAGGTGTGCGGGGCTGTGCTGTGCGTGCGTGTGCGTTCTCCTGCTGCTGGGTCCACCTCTCAGACTCTCGGGGGGTCTGCCGGGCCTAATGCTGTGAAGGTGTCACATGACAGCTGGGTTTTAGGGGACAGATGTTAGGTACGTGACTAAACGTCCCACAACCAGTCTCCTGGGAGTGGGGAGCCAGGACCCTGGGGTCCCCCTGGATTCCGCCGACACCACACAGCCCACACCGACCCCTGGTCTCACGTCCTCCTGGCGCCCTGCCCCCTTCCCCCGACCCAGGGCTGGGACCCTGCCCTGCTGTCCTCAGCTGGGCTCGGCACACCTGCTGGCGGTAGAGGGCCCCTGGGACCCCTAGTGGGGACGAGGAGGAGGGGCAGCCGGGGCGAGGGTGGAGCTCGCCCCAGGGTCCTCACGGAAGGTTCTGGCGTCAGTGGCCGAGCCCTCGCTCAGTCCCACATCCTGGGCAGGCACAGGGCCTCCCTCTGTGGATGCCTGCCGTCCAGGTAACTGCAGGCTGGGCTGGCTCCGAGTGGCCCAGGCAGGGCTCCTGTGAGGGTGGGGGACCAGCCCCGCCCGGTGTCACTGCGACGGGGCTCACACCTGCTTCTCCGCAGAGCTGGTAGGTGGATCCATGAGCAAGGAGCAGAGGTACCTGTGCACAAGCACGGGGAGGGGGCTCAGCATGGCCGCTGGGCTTCGCCTTGGGAAGGGAGTCCGTGAAGCCATCTCCCGAAGGCTCAGCCTTGTGCCCTCACGAAATCTGGGTGCAACACAGCGTCACAGGCCCAGGGCAAATACGGGCATTGCCTAGAGATTTTGTGAGGGACGGAGCGCTGAGACCAGCAAGGGCCTTGCAGACTGTCCTGTGGAGGGCGCTGTCCTCTCTCTGGGGGTAGGAGGGACCTGTCTGCACCCAGGAGGAAGGCCTCCCCCTGCAACAGGGGGCGACCCATAGTTCAAACTCCTCCTGACTCTGTAATCAAATGTGTGATTCGGAACCCCCTTCCCTGGGGGGTCAGGGAGCCAGTGGACCCCGGCTTCTGCGGGAGCCCCTGGCGCGGGTCCCCCGCTCAGCACAGACATCCCCGGGCCACCGCCCAGACAGAAACATAGGCCCCTGGGGGACGTTCGCTTTTACGTTTTTTCCAGGAAACTTGAGTTGCCCTAACAGGCGCTCCCACATTTTCTCTGCTGTGGGGCCCCCTGGGAGGGCCTCCCAAGCGGGAGAAATATTTTCCAGCCAGACGGCTGGGCAGGCGGCCGCGTCGGCTGGGTAGACGGAGCCGGCAGCCAGCCAGAGGCGCCGCGCCACCCACTGCGATGACCCTCCCGTCCACCCCCGCCCCCCGGGGCATCTGCCTCTTTGTTCCGGACTTCTAACACCTCCTTGCCACGAAATACCCCTGCCCTTTTGCGTTAGAGTCACTACGTGTCCTCTGTTTTATGCACAGATTCGTTCTTTTAGAGTCCATCTGTCTTGGTATTTTCTTCCTTAGTTTATACGCTCAGTTTTCCCGATTCGGAGATACACATTCTTCTCACCTGCGTGTCCTCTGGACCCAGCCCCACAAGCGTCTCAGTGACCTG
>NW_027397160.1:174074-187457 GCF_003265705.2 Callorhinus ursinus | reverse complement strand
CAGGTCACTGAGACGCTTGTGGGGCTGGGTCCAGAGGACACGCAGGTCACGCCTCCTCCGGCCGCTGCCCCTTCTGTCCCCTGCGTCTGTCCGGAGCCTCAGAGCTCTGAGCGCGCTGGTTCCAGCCTTCCTGCGGCTTGCAGCTTCTGTCCAATTCTGGGTGTTTCTGTAGGAAGCAGAAGCGACCCCATCTCCACACTCTGTCTTCTGGTTTAAAAAGGCTGATGCCTTTTCAGATTCATTGTAGACATTGGCTTTTTTTCCCCATGAAACCGCTGAGTCCTGCAGCTCCCGGGGTGAGTACGGACGGGCTCCCCTGCCTCCCATCTTTTTCCTTTTTTTTTTTTTCCAGTTTCCGAGGTTCTGAAATTCAGTGATTAACCAGTTGCATACAACACCCAGTGCTCATCGCATCATGTACCCCCTCCTTCGTGCCCATCACCCACTCACCCCAACCCCCCACCTGCCTCCTATCTTTGAACTTCCCCACCGGTGCCCCCCCCCCACCCCGCCCCTGTCACTTGACTTGGGGCGTGCCCCTTGTCAGCCTGGGTGGGCGGATTGGTTCTCCGACCCCGCCAGCCTGCAGGCGCAGTGAGCCCTTGGGACTGAGAGTGGCCCGGTCCAAGGGTTTGCACTTTTGCAAAACCTTCTTCTTTTGATGTGATGTGAGCTGACGGCCAAGAAAGAATTCTTGAGTCGTTTTCTGTGCAAAAAGGTGGTTTTATGAAAGCACGGGGACGGGACCCCTGGGCAGAAGAGCCGCACCGGGATTGTGAGGAGTGGTTGGTTATAAACTTTTTGGGTGGGGATGTAGAAGTAAAGGAAATTTCTAAGGGGATTTTCATAAAAGTCTTACAGGATCCTGGAGGTTGGGCTATTGGAAGCTAGGGCTGCTTCTTGTCTCCAGCAGAGCATGAGCATTCATGTCGTTGTGAGTTCCTGTCTCAGCTGTTTGTCCCTGTTTGTGCCCCAGCTGCCTGCCAGGTGGTAAGATTTCATTTTATCTGCATTTCTCTTGTCTTTGTTCCCTTCCTCGTCTTTGACAGGAAGCTTAATCTGACAGCAGCTTGATGTCCTGACTCAGATGCTGTGCCCTCCCTCCGCCTGCTGACCCATGTGTTTTCTCATGTTTCCGCTTTTTCTTGCCTTTTACCAAATATGGGGTGTGTGTGTGTGAGCTTTGGAAGGAACGTGTTACATTGTTCTTCTAAGCCTCCCTCCCCTCCGAGAACCTGGCTGCTCAGAGCTCTCTCCTTCTGCAGGTGACCCTGCTTCCCTGCATTCATTCAGGGGCGCTCGGGGCTGGGGCGGGGAGAGCGCCAGGCCCGGGTTGCAGGGTCTCCGGGAAGCCACCCCGTGGGGGCCTCCCAGACCCACGACTCCCCGCAGTCCCCTCAGGTTGCACCAGCATCCCCCTGGCGGGCAGGGCTGGGCAGGGGTGACTCTGTCGCAAAGTCCTTACAGCCCAGGGCCTTGGGCTTCTCTGCACCTTGGGGCCCTGTGAGGGGCCCGCCCTTCTCTCTCAAGGGCGATGAGGCTGAAGGGTCCGTGCTGGAGCAGGGTACCCTCCCTCAGGTGGCGGGGTTAGGGGAGTGACCGGGCCCCACAGGCCAGGCCAGGGGCCAGGCCGCGTCCTGGAGCTGACGCTCCTCCCCCTCCTCCCCTTCCTCCTCCTCCCCTTCCTCCCCCTCCCCTCCCCTTCCTCCTCCTCCCCCTCTTCCTCCTCCTCCACGTGTCCAGGCATCTTGCCCCCACAGGCTGGAGGACCCACGGGCTGGGGTGCAGCCGTCCCTGTGGCAGCCCTGGTGCTCCAGTGGGCCAGGAGCACTTCGGGAGAGGGCAGCTCCCCACCCCTGCCCAGCTTCCTAAGGTCAGGGTCAGGACCTCGCAGGCTGTGGGTTGCCTTACTGTCAGTGAGGCTCTCTCCCTCTCTGTGGGAAGGGTGTGCCGGCTGAACTGGCACCCAGTCCACATCCTGCTGCTGCTCGGGGCCTCGGTTTTCCCACGCGACGGCCCATGGAGCTTACATGCTGGCTGTTGGGAATGTTTGGGGGCCCGGTCCATGGCCACAGGAGAGTGAGTGAGGCGGCCCCTGCCCCGGGGCTGCAGTACCAGCTCACCCTGCCGGAGCTCGGGCATGACTGGGGCGCTTGGGGAGGGCGCTTGGGGAGGGTGCTCCCACCCTCTACTTGGAGCAGCCTCGGGGCGGGGTGGAGGGGTCCCCAGAGGCTGAACGTGCCCGTGGCAGTGTCCGGGTGGGCCCAGGGTTGGTGGGGACCCTCGGGGCAGCACGGCAGTCAGCTGTGGAACTTTGCAGGGACCCAGATCGAAGCAGGGGCTGGCCACGGCCGGTCTCAGCCTGAGCCCCACGCCTCTGGCTGGGAGACACAGACTGGGCCTGGTGTGAACCCAACCTGCCTCCCAGGCCCATCTGCCCACTGCTCTGACCCAGGAAGCCACCGTGCTACGTGGCTTCTGCTTTTGACCCTGAAAGGGAAGGATGGAGTGTTCCTTTTTGACATTTCTGGGTCCTGATTATAATCTTGGTGGGGACCAGGGAGCAGGAGGGTCAGGGAGCTTGAGGCTGGGCAGGGCTTTGAAGCGCAGGAAGCCCCCCCTTGAGCCCCCGGCCGGTTCTCCTTCACCCAGAGGCCCCCACCCCGGGTGCAGAGGCAGCTGTTACAGGAGAGCAAAGGGGGGGCCCACGTACAGGCCACACCGGGAGCCCCACGGGCCAAGGCGGGGACCACGCGGGGATACCCTCCCAGCCCCCCACCACTAGGCCGTGTGCTGGGCTGGAGAGCCCCAGGAGCCCCAGAGGCCTGCTGCAGGGAGAGGAGCCGGCATTCCCGTCATGTTCTGGGTGGGCTCTATTGATCTTTGTTTCTGATCCAACAGGCCCCTTTCTCCCTGTCACCCGATTCTGGCTTCTCTGCACCTTGTCTGCTCTCTTGGTCAGGTAGAAAGATCACAGCCGGGTGCAGAGTTGTGAGACGGGGCGGGGGGGGTGGCACCCAGAGGGGCATTCCTGCTTTGGGCCCAGTCCGGGTCTGGCAGCCCCCGACTTGGGCACTTTCAGGGGTGGGCGATGTTGTCCGTGCTGACCGCTGCCCAGCAGGCCATGGGTCAGAAGGCGCCCTGTCTGCCTTCAGGACCCAGAACAAGACCCTGAACACCAAGCCTCCCCCAACGACCTTGCCTCTGGGGGGCATCGGGATCCATCAGTGACCAGGCCGCCTCCACGCCTTACGTCAGGTGCTGGGTTTTTAAGGACAAACAAAATCATGGTCACCTAGAGCTATGGCCTCGGGCAAGGCAGACACGGACTCTGTATGCTCGCTCACCCTCCTGCAGGGGGTTCTGAGCAGGTGGCTGGCTCGGGCCTGGTGCCCGGGAGGCGCTCCGGCTACTTCGCGGCCTAGTCCTGGTTCTGCAGCCACCAGGAGGCCTGGGCCAAGCGAGGCTCTGCTCCGAGCTCAGCAATCAGTTCCTGTGGGACTCGGGCGTGACCCGGAGCGTGCAGTACCACACGTGTGGTGTGTGTGTGGTGTGTGCGTGTGTGATGTGCATGTGGTGGGCATCCATACGTGTGCCTCCCCTCCTCCTTGGAGGCCCCGCGGGCCCGCGCCACACCACTCAAGCTGTCGCGGGGAAGGCCCCGGCTGGGCTTGCCCCAGTGCTCCCCAGCCAGGGCGGCGGGGACAGGGCCCTCCCAGCTCTGCATCTGTAGGCTGGCCAGCCCTGGCGTCTAGGGGTCCAAGGCCCTGTCACTGACCCCTTCCCTCTGCAGGACATGCTGCGCCAGCGCACCCTGCTGCTCACGCTGGGGGGGCTGCTCTGCCTCTCGTCAGGTGAGTTCTCTGCATCCTGGGTCGGAAAGAAAGGTGCCCGCCCCCCAGGCTCCCGGGCTGAGTTCCAGGGGCCGCTTCGGAAGGACTGTGCCACTGGGAGCAAGTCCCAGACCGCAGCCTCAGTGTCCCCACACTCTGCAGCTCCTGGAGGCACAGCCCCATGAAGCCTGCCTTCCTCCTGCCCTTCCTGGTCCTCCTGCCGACCCTCCTCCCCCACACCCCACCCCGGCTTGGGGCTCTCCTGCCCCCGCCCCATTTCGGCAGCCTGCGCGCCTGGGGCTCCATGGGCTCCGTGTCGGTGGACCTGCCGGCAGGCACTGCTCACGGGGCCGCGTCCTCCTGCCCCCAGCCTTCTGCCAGGAGTGCACCAAGTACAAAGTCAGCACGTGCCGGGACTGTGTGGAGTCGGGCCCTGGCTGCGCCTGGTGCCAGAAGCTGGTAAGAGCCACCGTGCACCGCGTGCCCACCGAGGGCGCTCGCGCCTGGGCTGCCGTCCTCGTGCCCGACCCCTGGGTTGGGCCCCCTCGCTCTGCCTCTGGAGCTGCTGGCACCCAGGGGCGCCACCACTCTGTTTCCCCAGACCCCGACCACGCCCTCCTGCCCCGGGACCCCCCCCCGCCCCCCACCCCCCCCCCCCCCCCCCAGGCCCGCCGCCCCCCCCCCCCCCAGGACTCACCCCCCGCCCCAGATTCTGAACACAGACTCCTCCCCCGGAACTCCCAGATCCCGACCACGCCCTCCTCCCCGCCCATCCCCAGGTCCTGACCACGCCCCCCTGCCCTGGGGGTCCCTGAGGTTCTGACCCTGCGTGCATGCACACACATTATTATTTTTTCTCAAGCATTTGAGAGTAGACTGCAGACCTGAAGCCCCTTCATCCTTAACACGTCCCGCCTCCTTCTCAAGCGCAAGGCATCCCCCCAGAGACCCAGAGTACCCTCTTCCAAGACCGGACAGCGGCCAGGGCGCTGGATTGCATCTGCACACCCTACGCAAATATTTCCAGCGGTCCCAGGGATGCCTTTGGCAGCATTTGCCTCGGACTGTGGATGACCCGGGATCCGTTCTGCCCGCGGTGCTCCTGTCCCTTTAAGTCTCCCGGAGCCGAGAGGGAGAATCCCCTCTGCTGCCTCATGCACACCCTCGACACTGACAAGTGCAGAACAGCAGCCATGTAGAAGGCCCGGCGCTCCCTCTGCCCGGGTCCAGGGCCTGTGTTTTGGCAGGAGCCCTGCACCGGGCTCACGCCGTCACCGCGTCCCAGCACGGGTGACGCTAGCTTGGACCACTCAGCGGAGGTGGCATCGGCAGGCTTCCCCACCAGGATATACCACTATTTACTCTCTGCGGTGAATCAGTGACTTGTGGGGAGATGCGCCGGGGCCAGGAGACCTTCCCTTCCCGTCAGGCCCGCACCCCTCCCGTTAGCACCCCGGGGTGCTTCATGCCTGAGCCGCTCAGTACCGCGAGGGCTGCAGAGGGGTGGCGTCCAGGTCATAAACTCCTCTAAGGGCTTCTAACGTAAGGAGCCGTTTGTCCTCCCCCTGTCTCTCTCTCATCCGCGTGGACCCATAGAGTGTAGAGTTTTATTTTGTTCAGTAGCTTATAATGTATCCCTGTCATTTTGAGGCTCAAATAGTTCCAGATTGGGCCGCTGGGAGCCCCCTCCCCAGGCTGGCTGTGTCCCACTGGCACGCCCCTCGTCGCTTTTTTGTTTTTGCTTTTTATTTTTGAGCGTTTTCTTCCTCTAGAATAAGATGCCCCAGGCCCCGACCTACATCCTGGCCCCAAGCGTGGAACGTTTCTCTGGAAGTTCCTGGTTCCCTTTCAGGAGAAGCCGGGCTCCTGACATCCACAACACATTTCCTCATTTTCTTGATCCCTCGATGCTCTGACAGGAGCTTCTAAGAGGCCAGCCCACGCCTCAGCCACAAGCAGCCTACGGAGAAGTGGGGTGTGGGGTGTGGTCTCTCCCCTTGGATGTGATGTGGCCACAGCCTGGGGGGTGAAATGTCCCCCAGCGGTTGGAGCTCCCCAGCCCCTCAGTGAGCTTATTCAATTTGTTGGAAATGCAGTTAGGCTGGTAGCTTCCACACGGGTTACATGGAAAGCTTTTGTCGGTTCCTGGGGAGTTCACTTGATTTCTCAAGTTCTTAAGCATTGACAGAGTTCCAAGGGGAAGTGCCAGCCCTCCCTGCCCTGCCCCTCTGTGGCCTTACTGTGGCCATAGGCCCTGCCGCACCCAGCCGGCCCCCGAACGGCTGTCTTACCCTTCCAGAGTCCCCTTCCCTGAAAGGAAGCAGAGAGAGCTATCATGTTCTGTAGCACGCCCTTCCTTGGCCTATAGCGTGAGGACCCATGGGATGGGGGCCCTGCTCCTGCCCCGTTTATGGGGGCAAATTGGGCATGAGGACACTACCCTGAACCCAGGACCCCCACACTCCTCTCCAAACAGCAAGGGGCTTGGCCTGGAGTCCCAGCCTGTGTGCCAGGGCTCCAGGGGTCCCACGTGCTTTCTCTCGGGAGGGCGCCCCCACCGAAGCTTCTGCACGGCCGCCCCCCGCCAGGTGCCCCAGCAGGCTGCTCCTGGCCCTGGGGCTGCTGAGCAACCCCAGGGGCCAGCCTGGGGCTACAGACATGGGTCCTTCAGTCACCTCTGCTGCTGGAGGCAGTGGGGGGGCAAGCCCCCCGTTCCCAGACTGGGGTGATCTAGGAGCCTCGTGGAGAGGCCGTCGGAAGGCAGGTGTCTTCCTATAGCTGCCCAGCCTCCCACCCACCCCCACCCCCGCGAGGACATCTGTTTTGAATCCCAGGTGCAAATGAGGAGGGGCAGCCTCCTCAAATGACCCTGAGGGTCAGTCTTGTGCAGCACCCACAGGGTGGCCCCCGCGTTTTCTCTGCCCTCCTCCTGACCCCTGACCCCTCCCCCCTCAGAACTTCACTGGGCTAGGGGAGCCGGACTCAGTTCGCTGTGACACCCGGAAGCAGCTACTGTTGAAGGGGTGTGCGGCTGACGACATCATGGACCCCAGGAGCCTGGCTGAGACCCAGCAGGACAAGAAGGACGGCCAGCAGCAGCTGTCCCCACAGAAAGTGACGCTCTACCTGAGACCAGGTAGGCTTGGCCTCAGCTGGGAGTGAGCCAGCATGTGTGTGTTGTCACTCTGGGTGCCGGGGCCAACCGGTGGCACAAGTGTCCACGTGGCCAGGTCAGACGGCAGGTAGGCGAGCCCCAAGGACTGTCAGAAACCTCAAGGACAGCATCTGAGCTCCCCTGTGGGCCTCTCCCCTCTGCCTGCAGGAGGATGCCCCCACACCCGGTATCTGCGGCTGCGTGCTTCTGCTCTGTGTGCCTTCCAAATGGGAGAGGGAACCATCTGGAAAACAGTGCTCTATCCCACTCTCAGAACGCCAGGTGCTCTTGGCAGAGTAAAGGCTCTGATAAGTCCTGCAGCCAAGGAACCTGAGCGACTGTTTAAATCAGTGTTGCTCAAACTGATTTGACCACAGAACCCTGTCAGTGCTCCAACAAGTGCCTTTTGGGAAGGCGGATGTGGTGAAGGAACGGGACCATGTCGACAGGCCAGGGCAGGGCCGGGGAGCTGCCTGCCCTGTAACACCACCCCCAAGATGGCAGGCAGCCCCAGCAGGGAGCTGGAGGCACAGACAGACAGACAATTCAGTCAGCCCCTCCCCGGGTCATTCATCCTCCCATCACATGTTTGCTGAGCACCTGCTGTGGGCCAGGCACCACCCTAGGGCTGGGACCCAGGCCAGCACCAGGATGGCCCGGGTGCTGGTGTGGGGATGGAGCAGGCTTGCCCCAGCAGCCAGGTGCACCTGCATCTCAGCAGTGCTCGGCGAGCAGCGAGCACTCAGAGGTAGAGGTGTGTCCGGAACGTTCCATCTGGGAATGTGTGTTCCTTACTGAAACTCCAGTCTAACTGGGTGCCCTGTGACTCATCCACAGGCCTTGGGGGAAAGGGGCAGTCGTGAGCATTTCGGAACCTGTGGAGGACACGCGGGTGCCCCCTAGACACCCTGACTCTCTCCCGTCTCTGCCGGCAGGTCAGGCGGCTGCCTTCAACGTGACCTTCCGGCGGGCCAAGGGGTACCCCATCGACCTGTACTACCTGATGGACCTCTCCTACTCCATGCTGGACGACCTCATCAACGTCAAGAAGCTGGGGGGTGACCTGCTCCGGGCCCTCAACGAAATCACCGAGTCCGGCCGCATCGGTGAGGCGACCCCCTCTGTCCCAGCCAGCCCCGCTGCTCATGCGCCTCCCCACAGCCTCGCAGGGCAGGGCACTGGGGGGCTCTGCCAGGCGCCCCCCCCGGGCCTCCTCGGGCCACGCCTGGGGGCTGGCTCCCCGGATACTGTCATGCCACGCAGCCCTCCACTTCCTCTGTTTATGAAAAATTAAAGACTACCAAAGTATGACACACGCGCAGCACACCTGAGTGCCGCTGGGGTCTGGGCGCCTGAGACGCACCCGCCCATGTATCCGTGCAAGTCTGGGGCAAAGGGGACACCCGCCTTTCATTTCTGCCCCCTCCCCAGCCGCTGTCTCTGCGTGCAGGCCGCACGCCGGACGGGCACACGCTCGTGCTTGCACACACGTCCACCATCACACTCATGCACGTGGGCGCACGCAGACCCCCCCCCACGCGCCGTGGTGTTTTCTCGCCTGCCCTGGTTCGCAGCAGGGAAACTGAGGCTCGCGGGCAGCCTCACCGCCTCGTGCCGCCTCAGGCTCCCATTCGGCCACTCATCCTGCCTGCCCCTCAGGCTTCGGGTCCTTCGTGGACAAGACGGTGCTCCCCTTCGTCAACACGCACCCCGAGAAGCTGAAGAACCCGTGCCCCAACAAGGAGAAGGAGTGCCAGCCCCCGTTCGCCTTCAGACACGTGCTGAAGCTCACCAACAACTCCAACCAGTTCCAGACAGAGGTCGGGAAGCAGCTGATTTCTGGAAACCTGGACGCCCCCGAGGGCGGGCTGGACGCCATGATGCAGGTCGCCGCGTGCCTGGTGAGGTCCTGTCCCAGCCCTGGCCCCCAGCCTTCCCCAAACCTCCATCCTGCAGCCGCAGGGCCACCCTCACTGGCTGGCCCCGCCTGCAGAGGGCCCCATCGGCCCGGGTTTCCGGGCAGCCGGGGGGCCTGCTAAGCACCCACACACTTTGCCAGGGGCCTGTGACCCTGGGCAACTCTGTTGAGGCCTCAATCTAATAAAGATCTTGTAAGGCTAGGCCACGGAGCAGTGTGATGCTGGCCGCTCCTGACCGGAGTCACCATCTGCCGCTGCTCCCCCCCCCCCGGAAGGGGGCATCTTCACTAGGCGTCCCCATGTCTCTGTCTGTGCCGGCCCCTCGCCCCAGCAGCCCTCCCCCCGCCTCCTCGCCCACCCTGGTGGTCCTGCCCGGTTCTGTCCCACCTGCCGTATCTATGCTGTGTTATGGTACCGACCACACCTTGGCTTTTATTTTTTAGGATTTTATTTATTTGAGAGAGAGAGAGATAGAGAGCAAGCACAAGCAGGGGGAGCAGCAGAGGGGGAGAATCCCAAGCAGACTCCCCGCTGAGCGCAGAGCCTGACGTGGGGCTCAATCTCATGACCCTGAGACCATGACCTGAACCAAAAATGAGTCAGATGCTCAACTGATGGAGCCACCCAGGAGCCCCCTTTTTTGTTTTTGTTTTAACATTATTTATTTTTATTTTTATTTTTTATGACACCCTGTTTTAAACCTTCACAAACCAGATTCCAATCTGCCAGCATCTCTGTGGGCCCCCAGGCCCGTGCACCGACCGCCCTTCTATTTTTGTGTGATGCTGTGCTTTATGACACGTGTCGCGAGCATCCCCGGCCACCTGTGTCCCTTTGTGAGTCCCTCGGTTTCTCTCACCTTTCGTGTGTACCATGTTTTCATGTTGTGACACACATTTCTGTGAGTACTTCTTTCTGTTTTGGGGGCTATTTCCTTAGGATTAGTCCCTGGCCTGACTGGCCCCAGAGGGTGTTCACGTCACTTCAGCCCCCCAGCCACCTGGCCGTGTGTGTGGGCATTTCTCGAGCAGGCCATGGCGCTAGGATCCGGGCCGGACGGGGGACTCCAAGTCCCGCGGCTGCTCCCCGAGAGAGCCAGGAGTGGAGCACAAGCCCGGCACCGGCCTCCAGGCTGCCCCACCAACCTCTGCGCTCTGGGGAAACTGAGGCCCGTCACCCTGCCATCTTCCCAGGAGGAAATCGGCTGGCGCAACGTCACTCGGCTGCTGGTGTTCGCCACGGACGACGGCTTCCACTTCGCGGGCGACGGGAAGCTGGGCGCCATCCTGACCCCCAATGATGGCCGCTGCCACCTGGAGGACAACATATACAAGCGCAGCAATGAATTCGTGCGTGGCCCTCCCGTGTCCCCGTGTCCTGGGAGGGAGCGGACAGTACAGGGGGCCCTCCCGTGTCCCGTGTCCCGTGTCCTCGGAGGGACCGACAGCCCAGGGGGCCCAGGAGGGAACGCAGGGGCCGGGCTGTGGCGTCGGGGGCTCTGCCCCAGAGGAGCAGGGAGCGGGCGGCACAGGGAGTCCAGGGGGCTAGGGGGGAGGTCAGCGTCCTCTGGTCCGGTCCCCGTCGCAGGAGCTTGCCTTCACCTGCTGCGAGCTGACACCGCACCCTGGAACTGTTCAGGGGTGGGGGGGGCTAGGCCTCTGGGCCCTGGGTGGAGCAGAGGGAGGGCCTGGGGCTCTGTGCCTGACCTCCGGGCCATCTGACCAGACCTCCCCTCCAGGACTATCCGTCGGTGGGCCAGCTGGCACACAAACTGGCTGAAAACAACATCCAGCCCATCTTTGCCGTGACCAAGAGAATGGTGAAAACCTACGAGGTTGGTGCAGCCGGGGTCCTGAGCAGCGGGGGGGCGGGGGGGGCCCGCGGGCGTGGCGGCTGGCGCACGCTCACAGCGCGGCGGTGGGCAGGGGGGCGGCGGCGGCGGCGGCGGGGCGCTGCAGCCCGGGAGGCTCCGGGCGCTGCGCGGACGCCCGGGGGAGGAGGATGTTCTCTGCCGGCGGATCGTAACGCAGCCGCCGTGTTTCCATATTTGCTACGACACGGCGAGGCTTTCTGCGGACCCCGCTCTCGGTTTGTACGCATGCGCATTGCAGTATCAGCGCTCCCATCACACGTCAGGTGCACAGGGTGGGCCGGGCGCGTTCCAGAGGGACGCGCCCCCAAAACGCCCCACCAGGGCTGTTCCCCACCCCCCGAAACCAGCTCTCGCACGCTGACAATGCTTCCTTCTCTGCTTCGGGAACCCTGCTCTGTCCTGACTTCACGGAATGACTGTTCCTGTTCAATTCCAGCAGAGCACGGGGAACTTTCTGTTCCTAGGCCAGGTGCTCTTCTGTCCCTCGTGCCCTCTGTCTGGCACGTGTGTGCGTTACTGCCTTCCGTGCCTGCGCAGTCTGTGGATGAGCAGGGTGGCCTCCTTTCGGCTCTGGTGTGCTGTGAGAGCACCTGCTGGCCCCCCACCCTCTCCGAGTCCTGCTTTCCGCCGTGGGGGGGCCTGCTGCCGCTTCTGGGGCGAGGGATGCTGGCGGGGGGCAAACACCAAGACCGAGACCCGCAGCTCCTGCCGTCAGTTTTCCAGACTCCGCAAGGGGACAGGACCCTGCAGGAGACACAGAGGAGGGGAAGGGGCAGGCGTCCAGGAGAACCCCTGGGGTGGGCACTGGAAGCTTGCCAAACCACAGGGACCCGGGCTCCGTGCAGGGCTGATGACCGGGTGCACCATCAGGACCCGGCAGGCAGTACTAGGGGGCACAGCTGGCCCCGGTATTTTGCTGTCGGGGCAGGACAGTGCGGTGACGGAGTAGAAGCAGGGGGCTTCTGCAAACCCCCAGGATGGACGATGCCCTAGTGTGTCCAGGCCTTTCTGAGCCTGTTTCCCGACCCTCATTCATGGGGCTCCTGGGTGAGGGGCATCAAGGCGACCCAGAACCTGTAAGGAGAGCATTTGCTGGACTGTCCTTGTGCCCCACACTGAGGGGAGAGCAGGTTGGAGAGACAGGTCAGGGGAGAGCCCAGCTTCCCAGAGCCACAGGGGGGTCCTGCACAAGGGGTGGAGGGGAGAGAGCGGTGGAGCCACAAGGGGTTGGTGGCCGGGCTGTGGCAGGCCTTGTGGGCTCCATGGAGGTACCTGGACTCTCTATCTGGGGAGTCACGGGGGGGGGGGGGGCTTTGGGGCAGAGAA
The DNA here is from genome assembly GCF_003265705.2 of Callorhinus ursinus. Lineage (NCBI taxonomy): Eukaryota > Metazoa > Chordata > Mammalia > Carnivora > Otariidae > Callorhinus > Callorhinus ursinus. Next base: position 175,352 of record NW_027397160.1, on the reverse strand, counting down.
GTCAGTCTACTGGGCTGGGTGCCAACCATCGGTTCAGTATTCCGTGAAAGAGAGTGTGAGGGGAGGAGGGGACACAGAGGTGTCCTGGAGGCTGGCCCCAGGCCTGTCTGCGTTACAGGTGCTCCAGCCTGCCCATGCGCAGGCGCCATGGGACCCCCAGCCCGCTGGAGCCCAGGGCCCCATTCCTGCTTAACACAGTCATTACTAAAATTAAATTACATCAACACCCTGAAATGCTCACCCCTCACCCCTTCCTGACAGTGTTGGCACATTTTGAGATTCTCTGCCCTTGGCCGTAGCTGATGTATCCGCACGGCCGGGTCGCTCAGTCATGGTGGCGAGGCACAGGTCTCCCAGCAGGTCACGAGCTGGAGGTCGGCCACGGAGGAGTGCTCCCAACAAGGAAATCGGCTGTTCCTGAGCCACTGACCATCATCGTCTTAACTGAGAGCAATAAGCGATCTGGGTGGGGGAGGGGCAGTCTGGGCCATTTTACAAGCAAGAAGGAACCCTCTGGGGTGTTACAAACCCTAGGGACGCTGTGGCTTCCATGGCCCCAGGGCTCCAGCTGAGCCGGGTCTGGTCTCCTTGTCCAACAGAAACTCACTGAGGTCATCCCCAAGTCAGCGGTCGGGGAGCTGTCAGACGACTCCAGCAATGTGGTGCAGCTCATCAAGAACGCCTACAACGTGAGTGCCCCTGGGGCTCCGCAGGGGTCCCCAGGGCTGGGGGCAGAACCCCTGCCCTCCCTGCTGCAGACCAGCCGAAGGGGGGTCCGCGGAGGGGAGCCCTGCCTCCTAGGGCCACCGTCAGGCCTTCTGGACTAGTGGACGCTGGCTCTTCCCACGGGGCAGCCAGGTCCTCCCCCTGGGGATGGCGTGGTTTGTGCCCTGCCTGACCCTCACCTCTGCCCTCCCGGAAACACGGGCACCAGCCTCCTCTCAGGCCGCAGTCCTGGTGGCCTCCCCCCTGCACTGCAGGCTGAGAGCACCCGGGAAGTGCCGGGCCCTCGAATGGAGCTAGAGCTCTGGTGAGGGGTCGTGTTTGCTCCTTGTGCCCTTGTGGAGCCCGAAACCCCCAGGGCGGGCCCTCCTGTGTCTTCACACCCACGACACTGTCACTGCTCACTCGCCTCTGTCTCTGTCTCTCTCTGTCTCTGTCTCTCTCTCTGTCTCTGTCTCTCTCTCCCTCTCTGTCTCTGTCTCTCTCTCTGTCTCTCCCTCTCCCTCTATCTCTCTGTCTCTGTCTCCCCATCTCTGTTTCCCTCTGTCTCTCTGT
>NW_027397160.1:159739-174064 GCF_003265705.2 Callorhinus ursinus | reverse complement strand
TCTGTCTCTCCCTCTCCCTCTGTCTCTCTCTCTGTGTGTCTCTCTCTGTCTCTGTCTCCCTCTGTCTCTCTGTCTCTGTCTCCCTCTGTCTCTCCATCTCTGTCTCTCTGTCTCTCATTCACTTAACACAGTTGCCCCAGCTCCTAGCCCGTGCCAGGCACTGGGCACATGGTGGTGGGTGGGACCGGCAGGCGCCGCCCTCGTGGCCGTGGTCTGTCCCCGCCGGCCCCCGGGGGCCGTGGCATTGGTAGCCCGGCCACTGCCTGCAGGGGGTACAGGGCATGCTGCCTCCCCAGCTCTCCATGGGCGCCTGGATGGAGGGAGGGATGAGCAATGAAGAGGCGTCAGCGCCATTGGCCAGGAAGGTCCTGGGGACAGTGGGAGGAACCCCTAAACCACAGCCCCTCTTTCCCCCCCCCAGAAACTCTCTTCCAGGGTCTTTCTGGACCACAACACGGTCCCCAGCACCCTGAAAGTCACCTATGACTCCTTCTGCAGTAATGGGGTATCACAGGTGGACCAGCCCAGAGGGGACTGCGACGGCGTCCAGATCAACGTCCCGGTGAGACCCCGTCCCAACCTTCCGGAAGGTTCTCTCCCAGGGACAGCTAGGGGTGCACCCAGGCCCACCGCTAGCACAGGGACAAGCACAGGGACAAGCAAGGGACAGGGGCCAGCGTCTGCTGCCAACCCAGCTCCTTTCCAAGGCGGCCAGACGCTGCTTGTGTAGAGCTGCGTCGCTCGCGCCAAGGAGAGGATGGGGTGTCAGGCTGAGCGCACTGCTCCGCACGGGCTCCCCCCGTGTAGGGGTGGACGGAGCGGGACGGCAGCGCCCCCTGGGGGCAGGTGCTGCGCAGCGTGTCCCCAACGAAGAAGGGAGTACTTTCCACCCTCTGCCCATCTGGTTTGCTTTGGTCTGGTTTCCTGATTTTTGTGTTTTGGGTTTTTGGGGGTTTTTCTTTGAGTGTTTAATTTAATTAATTTATTTTTAAGTGGGCTCCACACCCAATGTGGGGCTTGAACTCATGACCCTGAGATCAAGACTCAGACGCTCTACTGACTGAACCAGCCTGGCGCTCCTATTTTGTTTGTTGTTTTTTTTAAAAAAAAATTTTATTTATCCATTCATGAGAGACAGAGGGAGAGAAGAGAGAGAAGCAGAGGGAGAAGCAGGCTCCCAAGGAGCAGGGAGCCCGATGCGGGACTCGATCCCAGGACCCTGGGATCATGACCTGAGCCGGAGGCAGACGCTTAACCATCTGAGCCACCCAGGCGCCCTCCTATTTTGTTTTTTTGACAAAGATATTAAAGGATGGGCCACAGGGATGATTAGAAATAGGCGCTGAGTCATTTCTATAATATTTTGATTTTATCATGACCGTAAAAGTTAAATTTTTCCTCTTTCTGGCTGTGAACTAATATTCAGCTCTTACTGAGGTTTTAAATAGGACATTGGAAGTCTCTCAACTATGTCACTAAATGTTGCATATGCATTTTTACTGAACTATCTTTCCCTCACGGGGGGCAACCCACACGGGAATTTATTCAATCTTCTGATGAGCTGATTGCTTCTTACACATTTTTCCTAATATTTCTGCTTTACCTAAATGTCCCCTGTAGCAATTCATTTAAATGTTGCTAGGGTGTGGCTTGCTTTTGACAAGTCAGTGCTCCCCGAAGCTCTGAGCTGCTGACTTCAGGGGTGCAGGTGGGTGGCAGGGACTCTGCTCTGTCCCACCCGGTTCCCCTGGGGCGTGATCTTCTACCCTTTACTGAGGGTCAGAGCACACTCCATAACCAGAATCTAGGGCCTCCTGCAGGATTCTGGCATCTCAGCATTCCAGGCATAAGGAGAAAATCCATGTCCTTTCCCAAGTCACGACGTCTCATTTCTAACGCACGGATGTTAACAATGTTCTAGAAACACCCCGCCAGCCTAAGGCCAAGCCAGGAGGTGATGGGTGTGGGGAGCAGCACGGGCTGGGAAGGCCCCGGTGGGTCTGCCGCCCCAACGTTCCTGCACCTCTGACTCTGCGGCTCCAGACGTCCTTCTCTCTTTTTCACGTCCAGTCCCAAGTCCTGGATTAATGCGGAGTGTTCTGTGTTCTTCCAGCCGTCCCCTCCCCACGCTTCCCTGCACTCCCTCCTCGGTCCCTCGAGAAAGGCTGCCCCCCCCCCCCCCCCCCCCCCCCCCCGGCCCCACGAGACGCCCCCCCCCCCCCCCCGAGCCAGGCTCCTGGACAAACCTGTGTCCAGGCCACAGGCGAGCAGATGGGACAGGGTGTGGCCCCAACGCCGCCGCCTCGCCTGAGCCCTGCTGTTGTCCACGACAGATTACCTTCCAGGTGAAGGTCACGGCCACGGAGTGCATCCGGGAGCAGTCCTTCCTCATCCGGGCACTGGGCTTCACGGACACAGTGGCCGTGCAAGTCCTCCCCCAGTGTGAGTGCCACTGCCGGGCCGAGAGGCAGGCCCGCAGCCTCTGCAGCGGCAAGGGCTTCCTGGAGTGCGGCATCTGCAGGTGAGCAGGGCGCCAGCAGGGGTTTCGGCCAAGGGCCTGCGCCTCCGAGAGAGGGCGGGCCTCCCGCGTGCCCCTCGGGCCCTGAGCCCCGCCGCTCCCCCTGCAGGTGTGACGCCGGCTACATCGGGAAGAGCTGTGAGTGCCACACGCACGGCCGGAGCAGCCAGGAGCTGGAGGGCAGCTGCCGGCGGGACAACAACTCCATCCTCTGCTCGGGGCTGGGGGACTGCCTCTGCGGACAGTGCGTGTGCCACAGGAGCGACGTGCCCAACAAGAAGATCTTCGGGCGCTACTGCGAGTGTGACAACGTCAACTGCGAGCGTTACGACGGGCGGGTCTGCGGGGGCGAGGGTGAGCGCGGTGCGGACCGAGGGACGGGCAGTGGGGACGGACAGGCGGACCCGGGCGAGCGGGAGTGCGCGGACAGAGGGACGGACGGATGGACCGGGGCGAGCGGGGGCAGACGGAGGGACGGGCGGTGGGGACGGACAGGCCGACCCGGGCGAGCGGGAGTGCGCGGACGGAGGGACGGACGGACGGACCGGGCGAGCGGGGCTGCAGACGGAGGGACGGGCGGTGGGGACGGACAGGCGGACCGGGGCGAGCGGGAGTGCGCGGACGGAGGGACGGACGGACGGACGGACCGGGCGAGCGGGAGTGCGCGGACGGAGGGACGGGCGGTGGGGACGGACAGGCCGGCCCGGGCGAGCGGGAGTGCGCGGACGGACGGACGGAGGGACGGACCGGGGCGAGCGGGTGCAGAGGAGGGACGGGCGGTGGAGTGGACAGACAGGCGGACCGGGGCGAGCGGGGGCAGGGCCGGGCGGTGGGACCGGCGGGGCTGAGTGCCGGCCCACGTCCTGCAGAGCGGGGCAGCTGCTCCTGCGGCAAGTGCTCCTGTAAGGAGCGCTTCGAGGGCTCGGCGTGCCAGTGCGAGCGGTCCACCCGGGGCTGCCTGAGCGCCGAGGGCTTCGAGTGCAACGGGCGCGGCCGCTGTCGCTGTAACGTGTGCGAGTGCGATGCGGGCTACCAGCCGCCCCTGTGCCTGGAGTGCCTGGGCTGCCCGTCGCCCTGCGGCCGGTACATGTGAGTGCCCCCTCGCCCCCCCCGCCTCCCCCCCCCGGCCCCCCCCCCCCGCCGGCCAGGCCCCGCCCGCCCCCGGGAGCCCCGCTCAGCGCCCACCCCCCAGCAGACCTCTCCCTCCGCCTGGGGCCGAGCTCTCATGCGTGTGCGCTCACGCCCGCGCTCACACTCACACCCATGCCCGGGCTCGCGCTTACGCCGGCGTTCACGCCCACACACTCGCACTCACGCCCGCGCCCGCGCTCACACTCACGCCACACTCACGCCCACGCCCGCGCTCACACCCACGCCCGCGCTCACACTCACGCCACACTCACACCCACGCTCACACTCACACCCACGCCCGCGCTCACGCTCACACCCACGCCCGCGCTCACACCCACGCTCACACTCACACCCACGCCCGTGCTCACACTCACGCTCACACTCACACCCACGCCCGCGCTCACACCCACGCCCGCGCTCACACCCACGCCCGCGCTCACACCCGCGCTCACACTCACACCCACGCCCGCGCTCCCTCGCTGGTTCCTCTGCAGCACCTGCGCCCAGTGCCTCAAGTTTGACCAGAACCCCATGGGGAAGAACTGCAGCGTGGAGTGCGGGAACGTGGGCCTGCTGAGCGAGCGGCCGGAGAGGGGCCGCAGGTGCAAGGAGCGGGATCTGGATGGCTGCTGGGTCACCTACACCCTGCGGCAGCGGGCAGGCAGGGACAGTTATGACATCCACGTGGACGATGCCCGAGGTGAGGCGGAGCTGGGGGCTGCCGCCCCGAGGGTGAGCTCCTCCCTCGGAGGGCGGGTCTGGGGGTCGGGCAAGTGTCCGCAGCCACGGTCCTGCCCCGGCCCCTGGCCCTGGCTCACGTCCTGACCCGTGGGAGGCGGTGCGGGGCTCGGAGGCGTGGGTCCCGGAGCCGGCCCCTGGGGGGCTGTGAGAGGACCGCCGCAGGCCCCGGTCTCAGCCCCGGGGGCGGCCTCCCAAATGCCGCCGGCGGGTCCTCAGCGCTCGGCGGGCTACCCGCCCGGCCATGGTCGAAAACACGGGGACCCCGATCCTGTCCTCAAGGAGCTCGCATTCCAAGGGGGTTGGGGACACCCTCGGCCTGTACCCGAGACCCCGTGAGACCGTGGCCAGGGTCACGAGGTACAAAGGTGGCGGCAGGGGCGCATGGCCCTGAGGTCGGGGGTCAGATGGTCTCTCGGAGGAGGACCGCTGCAGCCGAGACCACGGAATGGGACGTCCGTACAGGGGGAACGTGGCCGTGGGGCCAGAGGCCCTTGGCTCTGGGTTTTCAGGGGCCCCCTGTGAAGCCCGCGAGGCATTTGGGTCTCCCTCCAAACATACGAAGAAGCTGTTAGCAGTTTTCAGAAGAGCGAGGGACACATCGGAGCCCTGAGGGCCTGCTGCAGGACGTGGGCGCTGTGGCGCGGGGAGGGTCGCGTGGAGGGGGCGGGGGTGTGGGGGTGGCGTGGACAGAGCCTGCCCTTGAATGGAACACAGGCACGCGGCGGGGAGGAGTGGGAAGGAGATCCACAGGCCCCAACAGGTGGTGTGTGTGGTCAGGCCAGTTTTTAGGCGCCACGCTGGGTGCGTGACAGTGACAGACACATGTGGGTGTGGGACTTTGGGAGTATGGTGGGATGGGTTTCAGGGCTCCCGAGAAGCGGCACCCAGGGGTGTGGGGGGCACACACAGACGCTCAGCACCACCCCACCCCTCCTTTCCTGCTCAGAGAGGCTGAGGGCAGGGGAGCATGGGGCTGGAAGGCCCAACCCTGTGGGTGGATGCAGCAGGTGCGGGCAAGCCATCCACCAGGGCCCTTGCAGGACTGATTCTGTTCCCAGCTCCCCTCCCCACGGTGGGAACCGCAGGAAGGCAGGTGGGGCTCAGGGCCTCTGTGTGGCCAGGAGCTCACAGCGTGGGCCTGGGGCCTGTGGATTGCGGCCTGCCAGCGTGGAGAGCTTTCGCTGGGTTTCTCTGATGGGCAGATTTGGGATCCTGTCTGGGTTTGCGCAGCCGTGGCCAAGTTGCTCAAGCTCCCTAGAAAGGCCAGGTTGATGGAGGGAGCACAGGGAAACATGGGTGTCCAGGGGCAGGCAAATAAGGGCTCGGTCCCCTGGTCAGGGGCTGAGTGTGGCACACCTCAGCCCCCAGCCCTGAAGGAGGAGGTCGGGGCATTAGGACCCCACCCTGGTTTCCTCGGGAAGGCTTTCACCAGCTGAGTCCTCATCCCTAAACTCAGCTAAGATGTGTTGGGGGCCTCAGGCATCATTTCCTGCCTGAGGATGAACTCCGACTCAGCGAGTTTTGGTGATGGGGCCATTGGCTGTCCCAGCTGGTGGTAACCGAGTCAGGAGGCCGGTGTCTGGTCCACTTTCTTTCTGTGTAAACAAGGGGCCTTTAAATTTCCTCCGGAACCACAGGGCCTGGCCTTCCTCCCTGGCTTGGGGCTGGAGGCTCCCTCGCCTACCTGTTGCCTTGATGGTGAACGCAGATGCAGGAAGGCTCTATCCACCTAACCACTGGGCAGTGACCTGGGGCAGGGCACACAGGGGGCCAGGTGAGCCAGGGAGGGCCTGACACTAATGTGTATGTGCTTCTTCCTTGCCTCAGAGTGTGTGGGGGGCCCCAAAATCGCCCCCATTGTGGGGGGCACTGTGTCGGGAGTTGTGCTCATCGGCATCCTTCTGCTGGCCATCTGGAAGGCTCTGACTCACCTGAGTGATCTCCGGGAGTACAAGCGATTCGAGAAGGAGAAGCTCAAGTCCCAGTGGAACAACGTGAGTGGCTGTCCCTGGGGGTCGAGGGGTCGAGATGGTCCCCCCCCCAAACCGGTCCATTTGCCCCCGGAGTTCGTCCTTGGAGCTGGGACCCGGGGGAAGGTCACCCCCACTCCTGGCTCTTTCTCCCCCCGCCACTGATGAGTCGCATTGCATTTCCCACCAGGATAACCCCCTTTTCAAGAGCGCCACCACGACAGTCATGAACCCGAAGTTTGCTGAGAGTTAGGGCGCTTAGTCAAGACAGCACTGTCTGAACCAGATGGAAACACCCCCAGATCACATCTCCTCCGCCAGGCTCCTCCAGGGACATGGCTCACAATCCTTGACAATTTCTCCCATTAACCGAAAATCCACTGTTGTTTTCTGCTGTTGAAATAATAGGTATGGTCAGGTGACAATATGGATGTGTTGGAGGGGACAGCCTCCCCCCTCTGATGTGTCTGACCTTGTGGTAGAGACTTGAAGAAGGAATTGCTTGGGTCTTATGAGGTTAGATGCGTTTTCCTGTAAAACTTAGAGTGGCAATCTCATTGTGGCACAAATTTATTTATATTTGAACTTATCGGGGTATAAAAATCACATCCCATTGATGACATTGTTTCCCAATCGTGTGTGTAGAAAAAATAAATAAAACTTCAGTCGGGGCTGTGTGTGGAAGCTGGGCTCTGTGCACCCTCGGAGGGTCCGTGTGGACCGTGGGCCGTGGCTCGCGCTTCTCTCCTTCCTCACCTGTTGGCCGTGTGTCTGTGGCCCTCCACCCCCAACACTGCCCCACATCCTAAGCAGTTTTTAGAAGACATGAGGCAGCTTCACAGAAGGGGGCCGTCTGTGGAACGGGGAAATGGGCATCTCTCCGAGTTTTAAAGTAAGCTTGTTTCCCGCGGGCTGTGTCACGGGTGATCTGGAAGTCACCTTGATCCAGCACCATGCAGCTGTGGGACACAGCCCCGTCTTGTGGCCTTGCAGTGCGTGTTGGTGTCCATCGGTGACAACCAGGACATGGGAGTACCCACAGTCGGCACAGGTCAGCAGGCTCGTGTGGCCAGGGTCTGGGGGGAGCCCGTTGGGGTGGGGGGGAAGGTCCCGTGGTCCCCAGGGGAAGGGCCACGTTCCAGTCCTGTGCAGCCACACCAGGGTGCGTGCCCGCTCTCAGCTCCAATGTACGCGGATAAGAGAGGCCGATTCGGTGCAGATATCGGGGAGCTTGCTTGTATCTGTGTCATGCACATAAACATAGTTTCAGAGGATATTTGCCCTTACATTATTTCCTTAAAAAAAAAAAAAAATCCCAGCCTAACCCTTGACTTAGAAACAGCCACTCAGCGGGGCACCTGGGTGGCTCAGTCACTTGAGCGTCCTACTCTGGGTTTCTGATCAGGTTGTGAACTCAGGGTCCTGGCATGGAGCCCCGCGTCGGGCTCCCTGCTCAGCGTGGAGTCCGCTTGAGATTCTTCCCCACTCACTCTCCCCCCTTGCACGCACATGCTCTCTCTCTCTCTCTCTAATAAATGAATAAATAAAACATTTGAAACAAACGAAAACCCAAGCCACTCATTCAGAAAGCACTGATGGGCACCGTGGCAGGCCCGTGGCAGTGGAGAAAGGCTGAACAAATTCCTTGCTGTCGGGAGGCACGCAGAAGTACCCACAGAGCCAGGATCAAGCTACAGTTGTGTGCTGGGCAGGGAAAGCATGTGACGCAGAACTTAGAGCAAGGGTTAAAGACAAAACTGAGGACCTCCCCCGTTAACCTTCAGCTGCTGAGAATCCTCGCTGCAGGCCCTACCTTCTGTGGGGGGCATCTTCCCGTGTTTCCCCCCCTCCCGCCGCCGCCCTCCCCGCCAAAGGCAACCGTCGTCCTCCTGGGCCACACCCCTCCCCCCCTTCCCCAGGCCAGGCCCAGCGGCCCACCGCATCCCCGCCGCCCTAGAAACCAGTCAGAATCACGGGTCCCACTGTGGGACCGGCCCTATTCATACACAGCGTGTCTGAAACGGGATAGCAAAGACCAGCCAGTTACCGCGTCCTTCCGTGTGCCTAGAAGACTCGGGCTTCGTTTGCTCTAACCAAAATGTTAAAACCCCACTGAGCGAAATGAAAGTGCTTTCAGGCTATGTTGGACTGCAGGTCACCCTGTGGTCTCCCGGCCCCATACGTGTGGTGGCCCTGCCCAGTCCCCTCCCCATCTCACACATGGTCTGCGTGCCCGAGGTCCCCACTCTGGACCCCAAACCCTTGCAGATGCCTGGTCATGTCCAGTCCCTTCCCGCCACAGCCCGTCCCCACATGCTCGGGGTGACCTTATTTCCTTTTCCTACAACAGGGCTGTAATTCTCTCATGCTGCCCTGTGCCCCCCCACCCCAAGCCTCCAGCTGGGGCCTCTGCTCTTTCTAAAGGGGAGGAGAGAGGGAGGGTGTCAGAATAACATGGGTGTAAGTCTACAACCAGGCCCCAGTGCCCAGTGATGCGAGAAAACCTCTCTAAAGACCGGATAGACAAGGGGAGCCAGTTTAGATTTCTGTCTAAGTCAGCATGACTGTACATAAACTTTGTTTGAACCAAAAGCCTGACTTATGGCCCCGCTACCCACGCATCGTGCACCTGCTTTGTGAATGAGTCAGCTGAAGCAAAACCGTCTAGTCCTTGAGATGCCCGTCAATGCCCCTGGCTCCCCACATTCCTTTACGATAAAACTCCTGATTCCTGCCAATGTTAAGCTATAACCTTTTTGTAAAAAATATTTCTTTTTATTTGACAAAGAGGGAAAGAGAGCACAAGCAGGGGGAGTGGCAGAGGGAGAAGCAGGCTCCCCGCTGAGCAAGGAGCAGGACCCCGGGACCATGACCTGAGCCAAAGGCAGACGCTTAACCGACTGTGCCACCCAGGCGCCCCGAGCTATAATTTTTTGAGCTTTTACAAGATGTAAAAAAATTACATAATCCTGTAAAAACTACTCATTCTTTGGAGCACTTCCTTCCCTGTGAAGAGCGTGGTTCCTGGCAGCTGTCCTAACCTGCCCTTGAAGAAAACTTCTATTAGAAATGGAGAAACTTGGGGCGCCTGGTGGGCTGTCAGTTGAGCGTCTGCCTTCTGCTCAGGTCATGGTCCCAGGGTCCTGGGATCGAGCCCCGCATCGGGCTCCCTGCTCGGCGGGGAGTCTGCTTCTCCCTCTCTAATAAATAAATAAAATCTTGAAGAAAAAAAAAAGAAATAGAGAAACTCTATTCTTTCTCACAGAGATTCTAAAGGTTTGTTCATTTTTCGTCAACACCAAGTCTTCCGGTTTGCCTGGGACATCCTGGCCTTAAACCTGAAAGTCCTCTCTCCCAGGAGACGATGCAGCCTGGGCTAACATGGGTGGTTGGCCACCTCTGACGTGCGTGTTTCTACCACACCATCAAGCAACTAACTCAATTCTCTGAGGACTCCGAGGGCGTGTCCCACCAAACCAACTCAATTCTGGTACTGTCTATCCCGGAGGTGGCGTCAGATCCCACAGGCTAGGGGCTCAGGGCCACCAAGCTGCTTCTTCCCCTTCAGGTGCCGGGTGCAAATCCAGGCTGTCGTCTGTGCTTCCGATAATTAGCTACAGATCAGGTTCAATGAGTTTGCTAGAGCGGTTCCCAGATCTCAGGAAAGTGGCTTATTCACTGGGTTACCGGTTTATTACAAAGGATGTGAATCAACCGCCAGATGAGGAGATGTGTGGGGTAGGGGTGCTGAGCTTCCATGTCCGGGGGGGCCACTCGCCCCATGATGTGGTTTGGAGCATTGGGGTCCAGAGCTGACGGCTAAGAGAGAAGTCTTGAGACGTCTTTGGTGCAAAAGGTGGTTTTATTATAGCACAGGACAGGACCCATGGGCAGAAAGAGCGGCTTCTGTGGGATTGTGACCAGTAATTTATGTACTAGGGAGTTGGGGGAAGGAAAGACAAGGGGAAATTTCCAAAAGGACTGTCATATGCTAAAGACTCTCAGGATACAGGAGGTCAGGCTATTGTCAAGCGAGGGTGGTAATCACTTTCTCGGCCTTTTGGCTTAGCTCCAGAGAAGACAGCTGGGAGTTTCCTGGAAGGTTACACTCTGCCCGCCTCAAGTATTCAACGGGCTGCAGGTCATAAGGACATTTAATTTTATCTACAAGTCCTTCTGCCTCTGTTCCCCACATCACCTCCCCCCTTGTGCCCCCCATCCTGCCGCAGACCTGCAACTGGGCCCATGCGGAGGGTATGTGGCTTTGGGTTCCCGACTGGGATCGTTAATTCCATGAAAGGGCCTCTATACTGCATGTGGCCTGGGGCTCTTTGTTCGGGCAGGTGGTGGGGCTAGACAGGCCAGCGCCCCCATCACTGCTCAAGCTGGTAGCATGTTCCTGCTCAGGGGTCTCAGCCCAGCCTGCACCTGGGGAGCTTGAAATGACAGTGGCCACAGACCTGCTGAGTCAGGGGCTCTGTGGTGGGCTTAGCGATCTGGGTCTTGTCAAGTCCTGCAGGTGATTCTGATGCACGCTCTACCTTGAGAACCACTAGATGAAGCTGGAGGATGTCTAATTATGGACATAAATGTGTGGTCTGCAGGTGAGGGCTGCAGATGCTGTGTGTGCAGGGGGGATGCCCGCTGGGGAGGAGGCTGCCTGGAGGGAGGGGTCTGCCCTGCTTGGGGACCTTCTCTGGCAGGCCAGCTGAGGCCAGGCCTGGGCTGATACCCCGAGGCAGTCTCCAGAAACAGGATCCAAAGGGGTGCCTGATAGTTCAGTCAGTTAAGCATCTGACTTTTTTTTTTTTTAAGATTTTATTTGAGAGGTGGGGGTGGGTAGGGGCAGAGGCAGAGGGAGAAGCAGACTCCCAGCTGAGCAGGGAGCCCAATGTGGGGCTCCATCCCAGGACCCTGGGATCATGACCTGAGCCGAAGGCAGACGGTCAACGACTGAGCCACCCAGGTGCCCCAAGCATCGAACTCTTTAATTTCTCAGGGTTGTGAGACTGAGCCCTATGTCAGGATCCCTCTGCCCTTCCCCACCAAAAAAGAAGCATGAACCACAGCGTCAGGTACTCCCAGTCCCATTTCCTGTTTGTGTGACATACTCCCACTAATTTTCAAATAATCCTCTTGAAACCTTCCCACCTTGTCCCCGTGGGATGGAGGGGGGCCAGATGAGACTCTGGTGAAGCCCTGGCTCGAAGTCTAGCTCTGCATCTCACTGGCTGCGTGACCTTGAGAAAGTTTTGTCTTGTCACATTACCGGTCCCTAGAGCCCCCTTCCACCTGTTTCTGAGAGGACTCCAAGAGACTGTTCACAGGGGGTGGGTGGCCAGAGTGTTCCACATCCGGCACCTCTGTCCAGGGCAAATCCCTGGGCCTCAGAGGCCTGACATGGCAGGGACCAGGACCAGCTCCCAAGCCCACGCAGCTAGGTGCCACCTGCAGCTCCCAATGGAGCCATCTCGCACGCCCAGGGGCAGGGTCTGTAGCATCCCTTAATCCAACCGTGTTAAGTGGGCTCCAGACCACCAGCCTCTGTCCATCCCTCCCTCTGCCCCAGAGTCCCCTGCCCCTCTAAGAGCTCCTACAGATCCCTCCAAGGCTGTCCAAAGTCCCAGGCCCTCAAGTGCTCCTTCCGTCCTCAGCTGAGCTGAAAATGAGCTCTCCCAGCGTCAAAAATCACAGACTTGATGTGTTACCTGGCCAGGGAGCAGCTCTGCTCTCTTTCACACGGCCTTTCCGGAAGTAATTCTTTAATTTACTAAGAGGAATGTAGTCTCCACGACAAAATCTGATGGCACACTGACCACAAATAAAAACAAGGCTGGTGAAAATGCCCAGCAAGTGACTCCCATAAATACAACTCCGAAGTAGGGCCCTGGAGCTGCAGAACCAGGGGGCTCTGGCTTCCACCCGACGACCAGCCTGGTGTTTGAGGACAGCCCTGCTCCCCCCAAGTGGACCCCATTGTGACTGTATCTGTCTAATTCCTCAGCTATCTTTCTTGGAAAAAGCACACGCTCTTCAGGCTGCAGACCGCCAGGAGGAATCATCCCATTGCGGCTATGCTTCTCACGATATTGGGGTCTCTCTCCCATGAGCGTCAAGCTCTTTGACCACTGGATGATGCCCCCACCTCCTCACTTCTAAAACAGGTCATGGACTCTAGTTACTGAGTATTTTAGAACTTCTGTGTTGTGCAATTGTTGCAAAACTCAGTTGTCTTAAAATGCCATTGCTGGGGGACGCCTGGGTGGCTCAGTTGGTGACACGTCTGCCTTCGGCTCAGGTCACGATCTCAGGGTCCTGGGACTGAGCCCCATGTGGGGTTTGGCGCTCAGCGGGGAGTCTGCTGTCTCTCTTCCCCTCTGCCCACTTGTGCATGATCTCTCTCACAAATAAAAGAAACGCCACTGCTGAGGGCACTGTTTCAAATGTCGCAGCATCCACTGTGTCCTGGTGAATGTTGACAAATGCCCAATGTCCTTCAACTATCCTTAAGTTGTTGCTGTGGGTTTGTGTTGTTAGGGTGAAAACCTGTTGGTTTCTGGGGCCATACTTCTAAACGCTGGCAGGTGTGTATTCTGTTTCCAACGGCAGGAACTGGCCAGGTCGCCATGCTAGCCCTGAGGCACCCTTCTTCTGGCGCTGATACCTAGGGCACTTATCTATCCCTGGGGTGGTTTCCCACACCGGAAGGACGGGGCGCAGATGAGGCCACGCTGCCTTCAGTGCCTGCACAGACAAGGAGGCACAAATACACGATGACCAAGAGTCCTGGCACACTGGCCCTGGGGGTTAAGGGCAAGCTAAATTCAAGGGGCTGTGGGGCCCTCCCAGGGAGGGGAGGGCACAGAAGTTTTACAGGGCAGAGGCTGAAACCCAGCAGGCCGAATGGGGCGGAGTTTAGATCCCCAGGTCAGACTGCAGAGCCCACCGCAATCCCGCTTCCCTCGCCGCTGAGGCAGGTGAGGGACGGCAGTGCCACACGCCAGCGAATGGCATGGGGGTCCCCGGAACGCCAGGCTGGCGGGCAGTCCCCCGTGAGACCCCGCGCCCCAGCCGCCCGCCCCGCTCCCCGAGGACCCCCCCCGGACCCGGGGCAGCGGGAGGTGCATGGCCCGCTTCCGCGGACAGCTGCCACGTCCCACCCCACTGTGGTCACGCCAACATTCTGGAGAGCCAGGGGACGCCGGCAGTGCGCAGCATTTCTCCAGCAGCCTCCCAACAAGCTCGGTGGGGAGGCGAGAGGCGGGGGTGCGGGCGCAGGTGCGTCTCCGCGAGGAAAGGGGGCGAGCCCCCTGGCTTCTCTGACTCAGGTGCCCGCTGCACTGCGAAATCTTCTCCGTGCGCACGGGGCGCGGGGACCAGCGTGGCGTCGGCGGCGGCACCATCAGGTCCCGGGGCCACCTTGCCGGACCGCCTCACGGCCTTAGGGTCCGGGTCACCGACCCCCGGCCGCCAGGGGATGCCTCCGCGCAGCCCCGCAGGCGCACCGAGCCCCGCCGCCCCCCACCTTGCATCCGCGCATGCGCACTGAGCCGCGCCCTCGCCGCACCGCGGGGCGGGGGAACACAGCCCCCGGAAGGAGGGCCGGACGGTTGGGGGCGGGGCAAGCCGGGACCGCGGCTGCGCACTCGGCCGTGCCGCGCACCCCACCCACTTCCGGCTGCGGCTCTTCCGGGGGTGGGGGGGACTGTCTACCCCGCGGTGGAGGTGGTCCGAGTTCCGCTGACGTCCGCCGCACAGAGCAGCGGGGCCGCGGCCACCATGGCGTCCGGCGGCGCTCGCGGCCTGGTGCAGTGCTGGGAGCTGCTCCTCAGCGCCCTCGCGCTGTCGCTGCTGCTGCTTTCGGCGGCCGCGGCTCAGCAGCCGTCCGGAGGGGGTGAGGGGCCCGGGGCTGTCGAGAGGGCGCGGGGTCCCGGGCGGTGGGGGGCCCGCGGGGTCCTCGGCGGG
>NW_027397160.1:129164-159729 GCF_003265705.2 Callorhinus ursinus | reverse complement strand
GCGGTGGGGGGCCCGCGGGGTCCTCGGCGGGGCGGGGGATGAGGGGGGGCGGGGGCCCGGGCGCGGGGGCGGGGGGGGGGGGGGGCGGGGTCCCGGGCTGGTGGAGGGGCCCGCCCTTTGTCTTGGGTCAGCCTCGCCGCAGTGTCGGCGGGGCCTGCGGGATTGTCCTGGCTTAGTACTCGGCCCAGCCTCCCCGCCGTTCTCTCTGGAGGAGCTCGCCGTTTTCGGTTCCGAGCCTGGGAGTAGAGCTCCGAGGCTGCTGGAGCCCCACAGCGGGTCGGTAGCCGATGTCCAGGTCCGGGCCCCTTGAGAATTGGGGGGTGGCCACTGGTGTGGCACAGGGGGCCCCACTCCACTCGCCGCAGGCCCCAGTGGAGGCAGGAACGCACAGGGCCACGGGAGCTGCGGCTTCAAAGGAAGCCGATTCTGTTTCTGCGCTCAGCGGCCCTGGGGTGGGCTGTGCTGCCAGGGGCTGGGACCATGGTGATCAACAGACTGTTCTGGGGGCACTGACCAAGGAACAGAGCTTGAGAGGGAAGTGTATGACCTAGGGCCAAAGTCATGTGTCAGAAGGTTCCAGAAATGCAGTATTGCTGGAGGGTGGCCTCCTGTGGGGCCTGGAGGGGGCAGGGAGGTCCTCAGACTCAGCCTCTGGGCCTGGGGGAAAACCAGGGAAGCTGGGAGTGTCAGGGTTTGGCCTGTTTGAGAACTGTCCTGCCGGCTGCCCTGTGTGGAGTACCCATGTGATCAGCAGTAGAGCCTCGGGCAGGCCTGATGACCTCCGTCCCAGGGCTTTACCAGTGGGATTGCCTTGGGGCCAGTATTTTTCTCAACTCCTGTTAGCCCGGGCTTGGTTGAGTTCTGTTTAGCCCAGCAAAGCACCTTTCTTGCGTGACCCTACTGAACGTGTATTTCAGTGCATGACTGTTCTTCTCCTAATTTACTTCCAGTGTGTGTGTGTGTGACGTTTCCGAGGCAGCTGTCTGCACTGTGCAGGGAACAGTTTGGTCTAGATGGAGTTCCAAGCACAAGTGTGGAATGGGGACTTTTTACCATAATAGATGGATAATATGCCAAAATTCTGTCTCTCTCAGTGGCTAGCGGATGTGTGCCTAATTGCTGCGGGCGTGTCAGGAGTGGGCCTGATTGTTTGACCACTCTGTTACTCATAGTGCCCTGGAGTTCGGAGAGGTACGCAGGGGCCTTCCTGCGGTGAGTGGGCTGTCCTTTGGTGACTTTAATTTGTTTCCTCATTGGGGAATTAGACCAGAGCTGTTGCTGTAGATTTCAGCTGAAAAGCAGCTGCTTTGGCTGCACGGCATTCCACTCACTGTAATTCAATGGGAAGCTGCCTGTCCTTTGCTTTGGCTCATAGTAATTACCTCTCTTCTGGTGGAATCAACCCAGTTCCTTGGTGGGTGGTAGTGGGCTCTTGTCTCTTTCCTCAGCAACACCTTCAAAGGGGAGGAATGATGTGCTGTGAGGGTGCTTAACCCCCAGGTATCCTGGGGGTCTGCGTTTGCCTTTCTTCGCAGGGGGGCACTGTGGGAGCAGTGAGGGCTCCCCATCCACAGAGTATGTGCTCAGTGTGGGATTTTTGCTGCTTGTCATACTGTAGGAATGTGACTACACTGTTGACGATGTTGGCCTTCCTTGCAAGGGTACTAGGGTTCTTCAGAGAAACAGAACCCGTAGGGTGTCTATAGCTGTGGAGAAAGAGACGTATTATGAAGGATTGGCTCACGTGATTGTGGAGGCTGGGAAGTCCCATGACCTGCGGTTTGCAGGTTGGAGTCCCAGGAAAGCTGCTGGAATTCAGTCCATGTTGGAAGCACCTGGGACCCAGTGTCTGAGGGTAGGAGAAAATAGGTGTCCCAGCTTCAGCAGAAAGAGTAAATTCCCCATTCCTCTGCCTTTTTTGTTCGCTGGTGCCCCTCTATGGATTGGGTGATGCCCTTGCATTGGTCAGGGCAGTATTCTTTATTCGGTCTACCAGTTTGAACGCCGATCCCCTGAAACACCCGGAAATATTTTACCGGCTACCTGCGCCGTCGCCCAGTCAGGTTGACACATAAGTTAACCGTCACAGCAATCCCAGGCCAACAGTTTCTGATGTCTTACTATCTGTTTGGTGGCGTGGAGACACGAGGGACGCAGGGCACACTGAAGATCTGTCGAGGGAGGCTCTGGGACTCACAGCGGCCTCCACAGGCCATGGAGTCCACCCTGTGTGTGGGGTAAGACTCCGTCCCAGAGTCTCATCTGTACATCGGTGGTGGGGGGGATGACCCTGAGAACCAGCTGCCTGAAGGATGCAGAAGAGCTCTGTTGTGGCCTGTGCAGGTCCCACCCCGACTGCTCCCTACGAAGGGCACTGGATTTGGAGGGGGCTTGCTGGCCCTGTCCCGCCACCTCCTGCCGTAAGAGCGTTACATCGTGTATACAGATGGTGCCTGTTACTCGTATACATAGACAGTTCCCGACTTACACGGGTTCGACATCAGATACTTTGACTTCGTGGTGGTGTGAAAGGGACATGCAGTCAGGGGAACCAGTGCTTGGAGTGTGGGGTGTGGGTCTCTGCCCAGGCTAGCGGTGTGCGGCCCTGTCCTGGGGCTGCGCAGGCCCGCGGTCGCACAGCCGTTCCGCTGGTCACTTTGGGTACGGTATTCGGTCAGTTACAGGAGCTATTCAACACTCTCTTGTGAGACAGGCCGTGTGCGAGTGGTTCTGCCCAGCTGTCGGCCAACGCAAGTGTGCTCAGAACGTTTAAGATTGGCCAGGTGTACTAACTGGATTTTTGATAGGCTGTTTTCCACTTACAGTGGGTTTCTTCCTAAATCAAGGAAGAGCTGTACAACACTCATCGCTCTTTTGTTTCTACTGAGATAGGAAGATGAGCGGACTCTTTGTCTGATGCACTTTGCACCCTTGTTTGTCGCGTCAAGCTAGTGAAGTAGGTGCTCTTTCGCCAAGCAGAGTGGGCACGGTGTCCGGGAGGGGCCGGCGCCGCCCTCTGGCCTGTGGTGTGGCACATGCACAGTGAGTGTGTAGTGCTTACTCGTTCCTTTACTTTTCAAAACAGATCCCTTTACACGCGCTAGTGTCCTCTGTCCTGAGTGGGCGCCCCCGAATCTCGCGTACACAGTGTGACCAGGGGCCACGGGCTGGCATGTCCGAACACAAGGATGATCTTCTTTTGGTCTTTTCTTTTAATTTTCAAAGGGAACGATACGTCAGGTTTTCTAATCATTGGTAAATGGACTCTCAGAGATTTCCAGTCCTCGGACTTCCAGAGTCAGGATATGGGCACTTAGTGTTAGACTGGGCCAATACCAGGGCAGTTTTTATTTCTCTCTGGCGATCAGCGCGTGGTTTTCTGTGCCCTGGTCTTTGAAGCAGGAGGAAGGAGGTAATGTATGTTGGTCAGATGATAAGGTGTTTCTGGAGGGAGAGGATGGAGCGACCTTTCCCCAGCGCTGCCCCGTTTTCAGGAGTGCTGTCTAACCGAGGTTTCCGCCTGCGCTGACAGCTGCCGGGTCGCGGCGGCGGAGGGGGAAGGAGGGGGGCCGGTCTCCACGGACTCTTGCTCTCTAGTCCAGAGGCCCTGGGGTGGACGAGCTTGAATGGTATGTGTCTTGGAGCTTAGTTCACACGAGTCCAGCTATCAAAAAGACTTTAAAAAGGAAAAAAAAAAATCCCCATGAAAAGGTTCCTGTCTGCTCTCCTCCCTGTGGCCACTCAGTTAAGATTGATGAGAAGTACGTCTTTTCTTGTAGAATTTTTCGAGAAGGACTTGAGAGTGGGTGTGTCAGCAACTGTCCAGATTTTCAGTGGCTCCCTGCCTACCTCTTTGTTTAGAAAAATGTCAAAGCTGCAAAAAGTGGAAGGAATAAATAGCACAGTGACCTTGCAGATGCCTCTCTGTTCTCCAGCACTTCCTGTTTGCTTTGCCCCTTCGTCCCCATGTCTGCTTGTCACTGTTTTAACCAAACCGTCTGAGAGCTGGTTGTCTGTGGCCCTGCGCCTCAGGGTAGGCCTCCCGAGGATGAGGGCCTTCTACACAGTGGAGCTGTACCGAGCGAAGTCTGGACGGTTAGCATGGGTGCGCTCCTCGAACACCGCGGTGTAGCGTAGGCTGTCTGTACTCTCTTCACCAGTCACCCCAGTAACGTCCAGCTCCATTCGTCTGGAACACCTCCTCCCTGCGCTGTCAGGAAACGAGTTTGTAGAAGGCCCTTCGGTTGGTCTTGCCTGGTGTCGTCTAACTTGGATTCCGGTGCCTTTGGACAGGAGCCAACCACACGTGGCTGCGTCCTCCCCTGCTCCCCCGGGGCACCTGCCGGCATGTTGTCCCATTGTCCTGTCCTTATGGTGATACTTTGATCACTTCTTCCTAAGTGATTAAACTGGGGGGGGGGAGCTTTGAGACCACAGGTGTCCTGTCACCTCACAGACGGGCACAGTGGTCTCAGCGACCAGATTTACCAAGGTGAGTGCAGAATGGCGGGTCTTCACCCATTGCTCCTCCTTGGCTGCTTGACCTTCCCTCTGTTCCATGTCCAGGTGAAGTCCTGGACCATTCAAGAGGCTAGAGTCCATTACTGTCAGTCACTTTGATTTGTCATTGTCCCCATTTCGCAAGGAGGACCCCACCCCCTTCACGTGGGCATCTGGTCCTTTTGTCATTTACCCCTAAGTTGGTACCACTCTGACGCAGTCGTCTGCTCGAGGCCCGTCTTGTCCTGTCTCTGTCCCAGTGCCGGGATCAGCTGTTTCTCCCAGGAGTCCTGGCTCCGTTTGCTAGGGGAACAGTGTCTAGAAACTAAGGTCCCTGTGCGGCCCAGTGCTGTCCTCCGGGCCCCTCAGTGGACAGAGTGGGACGGAGCCCCTCTTTGGGCACAGCTGGCCCCGCCGCCAGACGCCTGTGCCCGGTTGCTGTCGTCAGCCACCGCGACCCTGCGGCGCTTGCAGAAATCGAGGTGCTTCCCGGCTTGTCCGTTTTCCTTCCCTTCGCGGAGCTAAGTCGGGTGCGTTGTGAGAGCAGTGCTTGGCCGGGGCGCTGGGAGGGCCGCTGTCCAGCGGTGGCTGCTGCGGGGCAACATGTGCTGACCGGGCTGTCGCTGGGTTGGAAATAAAGCGGGGCTGTACTCGGCGGAATGGAGGAGCGTCAGACCCACCGGCACCCCGGCCACTTCACGGCGCCAGGCCCCTCTGGGCACGCCCACCCCTCGGGATTTTCCCCACTCACGTTCTGCTGGGTCTCCTCCGTCCGCGGGGCGCCCCGTACCCTCCGCTTAAGCTTTGTGAGGCCCTCACTGCGCATGTCACGAACTAGAGGTAAACGTGTGTCTTCCTTTCTCTTTCAAGATGAATTTTATGTCCAGTGAAATGCAGGGTCTTCAGTGTGCCATGGGGTGAGTGAGACCTGTGTCACCCTGGCCCCTGTCAAGCTGCTGGAACATGCCCATCTCTCCCGAAGGTTCAGGCCACCACTGCCCCTTTGCCAGTGTAGAGGAGTCGATCCAGAGCTGCGCGTCCAGGGGATCCAGCAGGATGGTCTTCGTGTCAGGTTTCCATGAGCCCCCATAATGTTTCTAAGACTCGTCCGTGTCTTCTGCACACGGTGCACTTCCTCTCGTGGCTAAATACTGTTCTGTTGTTGTACGACCGCACCGGTTAGCCCATCCTTCTGTGCTTGGGCATCTGGGCTGTTTGAAGCTTTTTGCTGTTATCATAAAGGTGCTCGGGTGGTCAGTTGGTTAAGCATCTGCCTGTGGCTCAGCTCCTGATCCCAGGGCTCCGTGCTCCACGGGGAGCCTGCTTCTCCCTCCCCCTCTACTCCCCCTATGTCTGCTCACTCGAGCTCTCTCTCTGAAATAAATCTTTCAAAAAAAAAATGTTGCCATGAACATTTCTGTACAAGTCTTCCTGGGGGCTTCTGTTCTGATTTTCTTGAGTGAAATACTAGAGTAGGGTTGCTGAGTCCTAGGGGAGGCGTAGGTGGAGCCCTTTTGCACTCCCGTCCACACTGTGTGAGACTTCCCGATTGCTCTCTGTCTGCGCCAGCACCTAGTGTTGCCAGTCTTTTTAACGTTAGTCATTCTGGTGGATGTGAAGTGGTATCTGGCTGTGACTTTAAGTTGCAATTCCTGGTGACTAATGAGGTTGCCCACACAGCTCTTTTCCAAAGTATGTGTGTGTGTTTTGAGTCATGGGGTGTGGTAAATCGCAGCCTGACAGGGGATGCGCATGTTTTATTCATACCCTAGTTCTTTACTTCTGATTAGCTTGAGCTCCAGAGCTGTTAGCTGTGTGGGGTTTGACGCCTTGGTGGGTGAGGAGTGGCCAGAGCTGCGGGGTGCCCTGCAGGATTGGCATCTGCTGATTCCGGGGGGGCTTCTCCCGCAGGGCTGGGGGGGACTGGCAGGGCCAGTGCCTGGGTTTTGTCTCGTGGGCCTGGCATTGCTGTGGCCTTTGGTTCCAAAGAGAGTGTGTGCTGAGGAGCCAGGGGGCCTGGGCTGGCTAGGGTCTGTGGGACGCGTCTGGGCTCATACCCTCTTCCCTGGAGGCACTGCCTTTGTGTGCCGAGACCTGTTTCCTGCACGACCCCTTGCAGATATAGGAGCCTTGGTGCTGTGTCTGCCTCCTCCCCGGGGCCCAGTGGGTGCTCCCTGAAGGCTGGCTGCCGGGAGAGGATGTGCGGCTCTGGGGTTGGGAGTGGAGCCTGTCCCCCTTCCCCCCAGCCCTCCTAAGTGCATGTGGGCCTTGCCTGACTCTCTGATGTGTGTTCGTCCCCACAGCTTGCTCTCAGAACACTAACAGAACCTGTGAGGAGTGCCTGAAAAATGTCTCCGTAAGTAGCACGGCCACCTCCTCGGCCCCGGGGGCTCTCATGTGCGTGACGGTGACCTATTGCTGCCACCTGAAGTGCTCCCCACAAAAGAGAACCATCCTCCTAGTGAGCTCCCGTGGCTTTCAGTAACACGGTTATGACATGGTTGTAAACATGGGAAACTAGCATTCTGTGAAAATGGAGGATTTACCAAAAGCCATTCACCGGGACCAGGCCGCTGACGTGGAGGGTGTTCTCCGACGGCCAGAACAAAGAGGGTTGAGCGCTATTCGCTGGGTGTGCTGTGAGCATGGTAAATGCGCCGTGTAGCTCTGGGAGAGCCCAGGCTTCTTCCTCACATTCGTAATGGACTTGCACCCTGGCCTGGGACACAAATACCTGATTTCCTGTCCTTTTGAAGAACTCAGAGAAGGCTCTGTAGGACGGTTACCTTCAGGATTCAAAGTACCAAGTGCAAAACCCCGACCTGAGGACCCATGAGGGCTACCCGAGCACACGTCTGGGCCACCCACGTGCGCCTGGTGCCAGGAGCGATCGAGTGGCCGGCGGGGTGTGGTGCCGTCTCTGCACCTGCCTCGCCCCTGATGTTCTTAGGGACTCGGACGGGAGTGTCTGTGAGGCGCCCTCCAGCCCTGAGGTTCTGGGCCGGTGCCTTTGAGCCTTAATGCATTTTTTTTTTTTTTAAGAATTTATTTATTCACTTGAGAGAGACAGAGAGAGGGTGAGTAGGGGAGGGGCAGAGGGAGAGGGAGAAGCAGGCTCCCCGCTGAGCAGGGACCACAACACGGGGCTCGATCCCAGGACCCTGAGATCATGTCCTGAGCCGAAGGCAGACGCTTCACAGACCTAGGCGCCCCCGGATGCACTATCTTTAAGACAGCCAGGCACCCCATGCAGTTGGAGAGGTCACAGTGTTTTCCAAGGTCACTTAAGTCCACTGACAAGGACTTAACTGAGCTCCTCCTGTGGGCCCGCTGGGTCCTGCCTGCCCTCCTGCAGATGAACTGAGATAGGTACTCCCGCTGAGTGTGTTGGGTGCTACTGATGGGAAGGTGATGGGGAGGCGGGGCGATGGGGAGTGGGTTGCTCAGGGGAGGCCATGTGGGGGAGGGGAGGGCACACATGCTTGGGGAAGAATGTTCTGGGCAGAAGGAGTGGCTGTGCAAAGATTCTGGGCAGGGAGCCACCTGGCAGCTTTCAGGACGTGCACAGAGGCCTAGAGGCCGGGCGGGGTGCCTGGTGGGAGAGGGTTTGAGTAACCTCAACCCTGGTGGGCCGGATGGGGTGGAGCTGATGGGGTGGGGTGGGGGCTGAGGCCTTCCAGTCTGTCACCTGAGGGCGAGCAGGAGGTGTGGGGCTCCAATCCCAGACAGTCTGATTCTTGGGTGTGTATGTTGCATTTCTGACGTTTGTCGAACATTCGTCCTTTTCAGTGTCTTTGGTGCCACACCAACAAGGCGTGCTTGGACTACCCGGTGAGCAGGATCCTGCCGCCCAGTTCCCTCTGTAAGCTGAGCTCTGCACGCTGGGGCGTTTGCTGGGGTGAGTCTTCGTTTTCATAGAGTTCTCGCAAAGTCTGTATTTTGGAAAGTCTGGTTGTGCTCAGTGAACGTAAGCTGCCAGAACGCGTGCTCTCTGCAAGAAGTCAGGAAGCCAGTGAGAGAGTGTGCTTTCTGGGAGGGCTGCTGGCGGTCCCCGGGGTCTGGAGGCCCAGCTGTAGGGCCATCAGCCTCGGCTCTGCACTGGGTCCCTCTGCATCCCGAGATGGCGGAGGGCAGAGGGTGTGTTTGGGGACTGTTTCAGCACACGGTGTCTCGGCTGCATCTGTGTGCTGGGAGTCCTGCTCAGCATGGTCAGGCCCTTCTTTCCTGACTTGTCCCTTTCTGTCTGGAGATGGTGGGTTTTCCAGGCGCTCTCTCTGTGGGTCTGTTAACCCTCGTGAGACCCCAGAGAGACCAGTCCTGGACCAGGGAGCCCGGGGCATTCTGAGCCTGAGTTGTTAAGGTGTTCTTAAGATGAGGCATGACTTCTAATGAAGTGCACATGCTGTTTCCCTGTCCCCGTAGACTCTAGTGTCTAACAGACACACACGTGTACATACACCTACACCCGTTCAGGGAGCGGAGTGAGGTTTTGACACACGTAGACAGGTAACCTCCGCTCAGCACTCGCAGCCTGACCGTGTCAGGACCCCGCGTCAGCCCCTGGGCTGACTTTCCATCAGCACAGGTGAGTGCTGCCTACACTGCCCTTCCCGTAAAGGAAATCACGTGTGTGTGTCCGACTTTCCGTGCAGTCGTGTGTCTGAGACTCCAGTGTCCCGGCCCATCTGTCCGGCGGCTGCTCAGTGCCCTGCAGGCGTCCATGCGGACGCCCCAGTGCTGCCGTAAACGTGCTCGTGGGGCCGGCTGCCCACACTCACTTCCAATGGGCGTGTACTAAGGAGCACGATCACGGGGTCGCCGCGCATAGTAGGTCCGCAGACGTTTTCCCAGAGTGGCTGTGCCACTTTACGCTCCTCCAGGTGGTGCGGGCCTTCCCGTTGTCCCACGTCCCTGCCAACACTTGGGGTAATCAGTCATCTTCATTTTAGTCCATCCGGTGGGTGTGAAGGGGTATTTCGTTGTAGTTTTAATTTGCGTTTCTCTGATGACTAATGATGTTGAGCACCTTTCAAGTGGGGTCACTTTTGATAATTCTCCTGTGCAATGAAGTTCCTGCTTTGGGGCCGTGGGGCTGGCTGAGCGCCTGGCATGGGACAGATGAGATCCACAGTGTGGGGGACGGGGGGCAGGGAACAAGCCAGGGACTGTGGGAGGTAGGCTCTGCACTCAGGACAGGTGGCCTGCTTCCTAAGAGAAGGTGCACATGGTGTCATTCATGCCGGGGCTGCATGGAACTGAAGCCTGCCACCTGGGACTCAGGGATCGGTGGGGATGCTCCAGGTCCCCATGGCACTAAGGAGGGTTGGGAAGGCGCACTGGGCTGAGGGTGTATTGGCCTTCTCTGTGGGAACAGAATGGGCAGGGGGCTTGTGCTCGTGCCGTCTGGGGAGCCCGGGAGGGCCCCCAGCCCCCCTCGATGTCAGGGCAGCACGTAACTGTAATTCCAGACCTCACGCCATGGGTGCTCTCTGTTCTGACAAAGAACTTTAGAATCATCTTATCCAGCTCTGGGCAAAATTGTTTTGGGGTTTTAACTGTAATTACATGTTCGCTTGGAGAAACATGAAGTCTTTAGGATGTTACCCCTTTGGCAGAAGTAGGTGTCCCTGCTGCACTCAGGTCACCCTCACGGCCTCAGGCTCCATAGCTTTTACGTGGAGGGCTCATGGGAATGAGGGCCTGCAGTGTTTTTCCCCGTTGTGATCGGGATTTCTGTTTTTTGGTTTTTTTTTTTTAAGATTTTATTTGTTTGACACAGACACACACAGAGAGAGGGTGAGAGCGAGCACAAGCAGGGGGAGTGGCAGAGGGAGAGGGAGCCCGATGCGGGACTCGATCCCAGGACCCCGGGATCATGACCTGAGCCGAAGGCAGACGCTCAACCAGCGGAGCCACCCGGGTGCCCCATGGGATTTCTGTATTTTATAACTGGTTTTAGCTGCTAGTCAGAAAAGCTGTTTTGGGGGGGGGGAGGCAGACATTTCTAAGCCAGGTGTCTTGCTGATCTGATTGGTTTTTAAAGTGGATTGTTTGCAAGTGCTATCGTCAAAACCCACTGTTGTGACCTTCCGCTTGTGAAGGTCTTTTCTGATACTGTTGCGGTCATGACTGCTTGGTGTGCCGGCTCTTCCAGAACAGGTGGCAGGAGTTGAAACCACGTGAGTGTAGCTCGGAAGGTGTGTCATCAGATGTGACCCTGATTCTGATCGTCAGCGTAGGTGCACAAACTGGAGGCCAGCCTGTGGGGCTCGCGGCCAATCTGTGTGGAGTGCCCGGCTCTCGGCGGCGGCCTCCCTGTGCCCACCGCCGTCCTGGGCAGAGCTCGCTCTCGAAACTGCCTCGGTGGCCATCTGAACGGGGCGAGTGGACACGTTTGCAAGAGCACTATCAGAGCTCTTTGATTGGCTTTGGTTCTAATTAAATAGAAAACTATTGGTGGGTTTGGCTTTATAAATCCTTCGGAAAAGTCAGAAAGAATTGTAAAGCTTGTTTTAACTACTTGTCTCAGGAGTTGGGTCTTGACGGGAAATCATAAAATCATTGGCAGCTGATGAGGCAGCCGTCTTCAGGCCCCGTGGGTGGTGCCAGGGCTCCACGGTCCCTTATCTGCCTGCTGGGGTCAGAAGTTGTCCTGGGGAAGTAAATGCAGGTGACCTTGAACAGCGTAGGGGTTAGGTGTGCTGGTGCCCCGGGCACTTGAAAATCTGCATGTGACTTCTTTTTTTTTAAATTTTATTTTATTATGTTAGTCACCATACAATACATCATTAGTTTTTGATGTAGTGATCCACGGTCCATTGTTTTCGTATAACGCCCAGTGCTCCATGCAGTACGTGCCCTCCTTCATACCCATCACCGGGCCAACCCATCCCCCCACCCCCTCCCCTCTAGAACCCTGTTTGCTTCTCAGAGTCCATAGTCTCTCATGGTTCATCTCTCCCTCCGATTCCCCCCCTCATTTTTCCCTTCCTTCTCCTAATGTCCTCCATTCTATTCCTTATGTTCCACAAATAAGTGAAACCATATGATAACTGTCTTTCTCTGCTTGACTTAGTTCACTTAAGCATCATCTCCTCCAGTCCCATCCGTGTGGGTGTAAAGTTGGGTGTTCATCCTTTCTGATGGCTGAGTAATCTTCCATTGTATATATGGACCACATCTTCTTTATCCATTCATCTGTTGAGGGGCATCTCGGCTCCTTCCACAGTTTGGCTATTTTTTAGCGGACGTTGCTGCTGTGAACATTAGGGTGCATCTGCATGTAACTTCCGATTTCCTGGAAACTGAACAGCCGCCAGCCTGCCGTGGACGGAAGGCTTGCTAGTAACAGAGGATTCGAGGTGTGCGCACGCATGTGTGCGTGTGTTATGTGCACCGTGTGCTGTGTTTTCACAGGGAAGTAGGCTAGAGAGAGGGAAACGTTAGTGAGAACGTCATCAGGAAGAGAAAGTGCACGTACGGTATCGTCCTGGATTTGGGGAAACCACGCCCACAGATTCGTGGACCTGGACGGTTCAGACTGTGTTCGAGGGCCCACGGTGTCGTGCTGTGGACTTGGGTTTAAGGATTGGATAAGCTGCCCCAGGCTTCAGTTCCATTTCTAGAGTTCCACAGAGTCTAAACGTGTGTCGGGACAGTCTGCGCGCCCAGCGGGCACTCTCCTTCCTGTGTCTGCTCGGTCCACGTGCCCCAGGCTTGCCGTGGGGAGGAACGCCGCCCCGTGTGTGGCCTGGGCCGTGGCGGTTGATTGAGAAATTGCTCACAAGTCACACACCCGCACTGAGAGGACACCTGGGGGCAGGCAGCTCTAGAACTGGGGGGCGCTGCTTTGGGCTCCCCGCGCCCCGTCCTGACTCCCTGACTCCCGACGGACCTTGCAGTGAACTTCGAGGCGCTGATCATCACGCTGTCGGTGGTGGGGGGGGCCGTCCTCCTGGCCGTGGCCGTGTGCTGCACCTGCTGCTGCTGCCGGAAGAACAGGAGCCGGAAGCCCGATAAGAGCGAGGAGAAGGCGGCGCGGGAGCGCGAGGAGCGCAGGATCCGGCAGGAGGAGAGGTGAGGCCCCGGGTCACTGGGGCGTCCCTGGGGCACGGGGCCCTGGTGGGCCGTGGGGAAGTGCCGCCCGCGGCCCCGAGTTCTCTCCGGCTTTGGACGGACCGTGGGTCGCGAGCCGGGGTTGTGGGACACGGTGTGGGCGTGGCGCAGGTCCTTGTCCTCCTGGGCTGCCACGGGCAGGACAGAGGCCCAGCTGGGGCGAGCTGGGCATTGGGGGCGCCTGCCTACCTGCGCCTGGGGCGGGCCTGCTGCGGCTAGCGCGTGGAGACGCTGTCCTCCCCTGCTCACGGAGCACTTTGGGGAGCTCGGGCCTGGCCTGGGTGGCAGGTGCGGCGGGTCACCAGGCCCTGCGTGATGGGACTGGGATCGTGGCTCGGAGACGTGCTGCCGCGTCAGGCCAGCCGCTGTTGGGTGGGCGTTGTCCCTGCAGAGTCATCGCTCCTAAGTAGCAACTAACACGTGTACATTCCCAATTTTCTGCAGAACCTAGCGTCAGATTTTCACTCCTCAGTGTGTTTTCTTTACATGAAAAATAGTTTAAGAAATCATAGTATTTGAATTGCCTTTACTGAAACAAAGAACCGAATGACAGGACACTGGAGCGGCCTCAGAAGATGGTGCTGGTCGTCACCCTGCTTGGCCCGGTGGCCACCGGCGCTTGTCCTCAGCCTCTCTGCCAAAGGAAGCGAAGGGTACATCTTTTAGTGTTATGTAATACTTTGATGCTAAATGAGATTTTTTTCTTTTTTAGGAGAGCAGAGATGAAATCAAGACATGATGAAATCAGAAAAAAATACGGTAAGTGTTGATGCGATGTCCGTGTCCGTTCCGTTTGATTGGGAGTTGATGCCACGCTGTGAGATGTGACTGCTTCCCTCGTCCACCTGTCTGGATTGAGCAGCCGGGTTTACTCTGTGCGGACTGGAATGAACTAACCCACGAATGTCTTGAAAAGGTGAAGCCTTGGCATATTTTTCTCTCGCCAAACTTCCTAGGACTGCTCACTCCCGAGGGCGTGGAACTTGGCCGGGCTCCGTGTGGCTCCTAGCCTGTCACCCTGTTTGTGTGACGCGGGGTGTGTGTGGTGACTGCGGGCCTCCCCTGCCTCGCCACCCTCATGTTCACGTCGCTCTCGCACCTGACTTCTGCGGGCTCAGCTCTCCATGCTGCCCAGGCGTTTTGTCTGCTTTGTTTTGGTTTTTGTTTGGAGAGACTGGGGGTGGGGTGGGGGTGACTCATTTTACTGTGTGAGAGCATTAACTCTGCTCCCCTGTTGAGTTGGCTGTTGGGATTGGGAGTCATGGACTCACTGGGCCTCCGCAGTGACCACCATGGGGCCTCCAGCCCTGGGCCACAGTGCTTCCTTTGACCTCGTGACCCGAGGATCACATGCTCTGTGTCAGGTGGACCAGGCAGCTGGGCTGAAGGCAAACTGATCAAATTCCAAAATCTTTACCAACTAATGTATGCATTTTGGAGTTCTCTTTATAGAGGATACTGTTTTCCTGGTATTTTAAGATCCCAAGCACTAAAACAGAGAGTCCCCAAGGCTCAGTTCCCTCTGGCGGGGGCCGCTGGCTGCATGCCCGCACCCCCATCCATACATGCCTCCTCTCACTGTCACGCCCTTGTGCTGGGTCACCTCAGGCTGGGGGTGACCCTGCCAGCCTCCAGGTGTTGATTCCAAGGCACGAGGCTGCCCCAACTGCCCCTCCTCCTGCTGCTGGGTCACCTCCGTTTAAGGCGAGATGTCCGGCCACCGAGAGAGCCTTCTCTGGTTGGCTCCCGCCCCTCAGCCTCCCCTTGGTGCTGCTCCTCTCCTGGCCAGCCTGGCTGTCCCCCTTGCTGCCTGTGGCACTCGCCCCGGGGTGCGGTGCTCTTTCCCCGCGTAGGTGGTGATAGACTCCGTGTGGGTGACATCCCCTGCCCAGCAGTCTTGGCGTGGTGCCCTCTCTCCCCAGTGCTCACCGAGCATCTGCTGCCCGCAGCTGGGTCCCCTGGTTTTCCACGACATTGAAAAGTGCGGAAAGGAGCTTGTTGGCATCTGATTAACAATATAAATACAAGGCAAGAGACGTGTCACACAGACTCACACTGAAGTGCCTTTACTGCCAAGCACAAGTAGCTTTCAGGTCTTCCCCTTTGTCCAGTTGTGTGCAGGGCCCTGGCCCAGGGGCCGTCTCCGTAACAGTGCCCTGGGGCACTTCCTTCCTATCATTTTGATGGTTCCTGTGGCCCTTAATTGCGCTGATAAAGCCCACTCATGCCTGTTTATACAAAGCCCATAGAGTGGACTGCACTTTGGAAAGACTCAGCTGGTAGAAGAATCCCCAGGGGTCCCCAAGGGGACTGGGGACAGGCACACGCTGCAGTTAACACACAACGCACGCGTAGACGAAACCCTTCTTGTGGTTTTAGAAGGTGTTTGATTTCCTGATCACAAAACAGTTTCTCCCCCTCTAAACTAGAAATAGAGCTAGGAGCTGTTTTGCTTTGTCTTTTCCCAACGCAACTGGGTGTGTTTGGCATTTGGCATCTGAACGCCCTTTACCAAAACCACCGTGGGCTTCCTCCTGTGGCTCGAGGCATGCCGTCCTCCTCAGGACCAGCAGCCCCGCACCCCCAAAATCTCCTGCAGCAAGTA
Organism: Callorhinus ursinus; assembly: GCF_003265705.2. Lineage (NCBI taxonomy): Eukaryota > Metazoa > Chordata > Mammalia > Carnivora > Otariidae > Callorhinus > Callorhinus ursinus. The sequence goes on along the minus strand of NW_027397160.1, from coordinate 144,509 downwards.
GCTGTTGTTGCAGTGGCTCTGGGGGGAGGTGTTGGTTTGTGGTACAGGTTTCTGGAGAGAGGCAGAGGTGGTGTGGGTTTCTGCACTGCGAAGAGAGCTCCTCGTCTTCGGGTGTTTAGCACCAAAGATCTATGACCAAGTACATCGTACATCAGGATGTACATGTACATGTACATCAGGATGCTCGACGGTGAGATTGAAGGTCACCTCGTTCTAAGTCCGTCAACATGATAAGGACATGTAAAGTAGAGTGGTTTTGTAAGTCACCTGTGGTTTGACACGCAAAACGATGAAGTGTGCTCGAACCTGCTCAGACACCCGTTTCTCTTAAGGCCTCAGTAGGTCTTCGCGGAGAGCTCAGTTGTCCTGCTGTCTTGCATCTCGTTTGCCGTCCTGTGAGTGCATTTATAACCGGGATTGTTTTGTTCCAGGTTTGTTTAAAGAAGAAAACCCATATGCCAGGTTTGAGAACAACTGAGAGCACACCCCGCCCCGGGACGCGGCGCCGGTCAGCGGAGCCCCTGCCCCGCCGAGAGCACAAGTGCGTGGCCGCCTGCACCTGCGAGCTTCTGTCCCCTTCTCTGTATCTCTACTCAGTCACTCAAGACACTAAGCCCTTCGGGGGGTGGGGGTTGGTTTTGGTTTGGTTGCTACTTTGAGGAGGAAAGACAAACAGTGCACCACTCGATCAGTCGGTAAGCCACCTGCAGGCGGAGCCGCCCACCTCTCCTTCCGTGCCGGCGGGGCAGGAAGGGCGTCTGTCACCCGGCCATTGCCCCGTGAGCCCAGCGGCGTCTGGGTGCTGCGCGCTGACTCAGGACGCGCTCTCACCCCAGCTGCGCGGAACAGCACCGAGGGCGGGGGGTCCTGCTCACCTTGGGTCTGTGTTGCGTTTCATTTCATTTTAGATAATTCTTGGATTTCCTTCCTCCACCTGAAACATTTCACCAAAAAACTTGACTGTCAAAGTTCAGAGCACTTATTGGACAGTTTTTAAATTTTCATTTGTATCTTTACCAGAACATCACGGTTTTTTCCCAGTGAAAACTTGAGTAACAAATGAAGCTTGAAAGCCGCCTCTCCGGGGCGCCACAGCACTGACGCGGAGCCGCAGGGCCCGGGGAGGCCGCCGCCGCCCCGCTCTCGCCTTCCCTCCTGTTGGCAGCAGCCGTTGGGCCCTGTGTGGGGAGGCGCCCGTCTCGTGCCCGTCAGGCTGGCTGCACCGCGGTCACTGAGGGGCCTGGGTTGTCCCCAAAGAGGGAGGGACCGAGCACCAGTGGCGCGCCCCCCCCCCCCCCGCGGGGCTCTCTGCCCACCGGGGAGGCGGGTGTCCAGGTCGGCGGGAGGGATTTCCACGTGCTTGTCCAACGAGCCCCGTCCTGGAACCGCGCTCCTTGGGGCGTGTGGTGCAAGCTCCTGCAGAGGCAGCTTCTCGGGAGGCTGCCCGTGGCCTCCAGGCGCACCCTGCCGTGCCTTCTGCGGCCGTTCCGCCCCTTTCAGATCCAGATCCAGGACCGCGGTGAATGGACCAAGCGCTTCGTGTCAGGGGCGGCCGCAGTGACGTAACTGTGCGAACAGCCTTCCTTCAGTGTGAAAATAGGCCCAGGTGCCACACTGCTTCGGATTAGGAAGACGTTTAGCTTGGGGAAAGTGGGTCGACAGGCACCTACGAAAATGACATGTTTGGCTTTTGCCCTTGTGACCGCACAGAGCCCGCTCTCTCGGGCGACCGGTGCAGTGCCCGCCGCGGCGGCCAGTGCTGTCCTGGAATTTCCACCAGCTGGGAAACCAACCTCGCCGGACTCCGTTACTGTCTTTCTGACTTCTTGGGCGTTTGATAGCAGTTTAAAGTACTATGAAACATTCCTAAGTATTTTATAGCAGCCTGCACCTTTTGTCTTACTGTTTATTCAGCAGAGAAACTTTGTAACAGACTTCAGCAACCCTTGTGTTGGCACAGTAGTACTCTGTAAGCTCGCTCGCGCCGTGTCTTGGTTCTGGGTTGCTGAGCTCCCTGTTCTTCCATACCTGAGCTCCCTCTTCTTCCATACTGTGTATGTAATCCCATCATGGGGTCCTCAGCCCACACCAGGCCGTCTGGAGGGCTGTCTTAGGCCCTACGCTTTTTTCTGAAATAGTCCTAAGAGCAGCCATATATACGTAACCTCAAGGAAACCAGGAAGCTCGGAGTGCCTTAATTTTAACCAGTTTCCGAAAAATGGTTTAATACATACTTCGTTGAATACACTTTGTGTCCTTGTGTCTCATTTCTCTGTGGTGTTAGCATGATTACTTAGAGAGCGGTGGGTAGACTTTCTACGTAGAGACTTTTTAAGATTTTATTTATTCTAGAGAGAGCGAGCGAGAGTGTGGGTGGGCAGGGTGGGCGCCGAGGGAGAGAGTTCCAACCAGACACCACACCTCGTGTGGAGCCCTTCACGGAGCCTGACGCGGGGCTCGGTCCCATGCCCCTGAGATCATGACCTGAGCTGAAACCAAGAGTCAGACGCTGAACCGACTGCGCCGCCCAGGGGCCCTTCTGCATGGAGACTTTCAACCCGTCCCAGATGTGTGAGCGATCCCAGCTTCAGTACCATGGCCAAGGGGGAGACTGCCGCGTCCTCCAGTTGCCTGTTACCTACCCCCAACTGCTGTTCGCTGTCCAGCCAGAGACTCGGGCTGGTTTTCTGCCCCACCCCCACCCCCACCCCCAAGTGCTGCTCTCCTTCTGCTTAGCTGGAGTCGTACAGAATGGGGGGAAAGCAGTTCTGCCTTGAGCCTTGTGTCCGTGGCTGTAACTGCCGGCCGACTGCCCCCTCCCCAGGGTGGGGGGTCTTCAGTGCCTGGCCGCTGGGGGGCGCCCGTACCTCTTCTGAGCGGCTGCTGAGCCCATGTGACCATCGCTGCCGTCGTGGGATCTCTGGGACGTCCTCTGTGTGGCGCTGTCTGAAGTCCGACGTCCGCGTGGGGCAGGCGATCGGCCCGTGGGTGCCGTGGTCCCCGTGGGAAGTGTGTGAGCCTGCCCAGCGGAACCCAGGGCCGTGCAGGAGCCTCAAGCACTTGCAGGTTCCAGGGTGGGAACGCGGCAGCGCGGGCTCTTCCTTTTGGACGTCGAGGTCCAGATGCAGTCGTGGGGTACCCTTGTGACCAGCGTGTCCTTAGGGCATCCAGGCCCATGGGAAACACTCGCCTCGGATTCGTTGAAAAAGTTCCAAGTCCGATTATGGCAAGACCAGGGCCTTGAAAGGACGGGGTTGGTGAATGAAGTCCTTCCATTAGGATGTCTGCTCCTGAGGAAAGTTCCCCTTGTTGGGCTGTAAAAAGCACGCGGTCAGATGGGTAATCAGTGGCTGCGTCCCGCCAACTCGTTCTCGGTGTCCTTCCAGAGCCAGTCTGCGTCTCGTGCGGCTCTGGGTCTGCTCCATCCGCACACAGATCCGAGCACGTGGCCGCCGCCTCCCCGGGGGCCTTGGCGTGCTTCATCCCACCGTCCTGTTGGGAGGCTGGCTCTCTCCACTCCTGTCTGTCCGTGCTGCTTTGTGTGACCTGTGAGTCCATTTCCAGAAGTAGAATTCTGGATCAAAGTGCCCGTGATGCCGAATTACCCTCCAGACAGAGGACACCTTGTTTGAAGCGATCTGTGACACTTCGTCAGTGGGTGGAGGTAAGCGGCCCATGGGGTTCCGCCAAGGCCTCATCTGGAAGTCAGGAACTGAGTGGATGGTTCCTGGGCCCCCTGAGCCGGGGCAGCAGGCCTGCGTGCTGGCTCGAGGCGGTCTGGGGATGGGCAGGGCCTGGCAGGGCTGGTGTGCGGTGGGCACAGGCATGCTGCTGGGTAAGGCCGCCTGGGGCTGCGGCAGAGGCAGGAAGAGCAGCTGCGAGGCAGGCGAAGCCAGGGTGCAAGGTGCTGGCCGTCGGGATTCCAGAGGCGGGCCAAGTCCCCGTCCTGCTGCTGCAGGTGGTCTGAGGCTCCCTGGCCCCTCCTCCCACCCACCTGCCCCCCTCAGACAGGCTTGCTGCTCCAGCTGCTGTCTGCAGGGCTGTGTGGGGCGGGTCACAGGCCCTGGCTGCTTCCGTAGTGGTTCCGGGGGCCAGCTCCGCCAGAAGAACCGGCAGGTGCCCCGTGAGGCCCCGGAGTTACAGACCCATGGGCCCAGTACTTGGCAGACACCCGCCGTCTCATGGTCATCACTGCCGCTGGAGAGCTGTCTCTGGCCCCGCGTCCGTGGGGAGGAGCCAGCGGGTCTGGCAGCAGCCACGTCTTCGCGGGGTGCCCTGGTACAAAGGTGCCTGGCCAAGCCTGACGCGGGGTGGGAGGCACAGACTACCCCCCGTGGGATGCTGGGAGGGGGTGAGGGCACAGCGTTGCTGCTGTCCCCCATCCCCAGTCCCATGCATTCTGCTGGGGGCACAGTCCCCCAGTGGCCTGTAGCCCAAAGGGTCTGCCCGAGGATAGACGTGGCTTGAGCTGCGTGGACGTCTGTTGCCCCAGCTCCTGCTTTGGGTAGATGGCCGCGTGTCTGGAGGCTCAAAGCCCGGGGACGTTTCTCAGCCGGCAGGGCCTTCCTCCCCAGGGTCTTGTGGCTGTGGGTCCCCAGGCTCTCAGAGTCCTGCGCCCCCTGCCAGCAGGCAGCCCGGCCTCTATGCAACGCCACTGGCAGGAGCTGACTGCCGGGCCTGGGAGTGCACCCCGCCCTCACTAGGGGCCCCCTCTGCGCGGCCAGGGCCAGCAGCGGAGTCCATCCCAACAGCTCCAGAAAGCTGCTAGGGGCGCTCTGATGGGGGTCCCGCCCCGCACACAGAGTGGACGCCGACCCCATGGAGCTGACTTACGTGATGTGGTGGGTTTTCTGCTCCCCAGACCTGAAGAATGATGTTTAATTCGATCTTGGAGCAGTTGTCTCCTTGTTTGAACCCTGAATACGAAGAACAAGTCCTCACTCTACAGATAAATCCCCTCTCTCTCTCTCTCTCTCTCTTTTTTTAAGACTTTATTTATTTAATTGAGAGAGAGAGTGAGCACAAGTAGGGGGAGCTGCAGAGGGAGAATCAGCTCCCCGCTGAGCAGGGAGCCCGATGCGGGGCTTGATCGCAGGATCCTGGGATCATGATCTGAGCTGAAGGCAGATGCCTCACCGACTGAGCCACCCAGGCGCCCCCCAATGTAGCATTCTTAAGTAATTTCACAAACTTTCGTTCCTGAAGCTTATGGGCGGCGGCAATGAGTCCACCAAATAAAATGAATTTTCTCGGAGAGCGGGTGTTGCACTGGGGTTTGCATCACGTGGGGTGAGTTTGGGGCGCTGGAGATGCTGGAGGCCTCACATTTACTGAATTTTTCCAAGAGGACATTGTTCACCCGCCGCCTTGCCTGCCGGGGACTGGGGAGTGAGCCCTGGGGGCCTGACCGCCTGTTTTGGCGGGGTCTCCAGTCTCTGCCCCTCCAGCAACTGTAGCTTCCGCCCTCGTGTTCTGTAAGTAGCTGCTGCCCGTCCCACTTGTGAGGGACCCACATTTGGCGAAATGAAGTTACGGCGTATCTCAGACTGAGGGCACAGCTTGGGGATTTTCCGCAGGCCTCCTGATTTCTGACTTTGTACCCCTCAAATAACAGCATCGCCAGCTTTCTCGTCTTCGGCGTTTTGATAAAGTCATGAGGACCTCCTCTAGCTACTCAGATGGGCTTCGACTCTCATGTTTAGAGGCAGGGGGTGGGGCCCCACCGGGGCGGCAACGGGGACTAGGGAACCTAACCGGAACGGGGGTAACTCGGCATAAAGAATTGTTAACTAGGCATAAGGTACAGTTAACTTGGTATAAAGAATAGTTAAACCTTGGGGCGCCTGGGTGGCTCAGTCATTAGGCGCCTGCCTTCGGCTCAGGTCATGGTCCCAGGGTCCTGGGTTCGAGCCCCGCATCGGGCTCCCTGCTCAGTGGAGAGCCTGCTTCTCCCTCTGCCTGCCGCTCCCCCTGCTTGTGCTCTCTCTCTGTTTTTCTGACTCTCTCTCATATAAATAAATAAAATCTTTAAAAAAATTTTAAAATAGTTAAGCCAGTGTGAAGAATTGTTAAGTAGGCATAAAGAATAGTTAACCAGTCATAAAGAAGAGTTAACTAGGCCTAAAGAATAATTAACTTGGTATAAAGAATAGTTAACCAAGCATAAGGAATATTTAATCCGCTCACCACAGAGGGCTGCTGACTTGGTGCCCGACAGGCGGGAGCAGGTGTGCAGGGCCCCCGCTGCAGGGGCTGCACCTTACCCCATGATCGTGGGTTCTTAGGAACCCAAACTTCAGAGTGCGAGTGTGAGGTTAGGTTAGACTTGCTCAGGAGACCTGGGCCCGTTCCCCAAGAAGGTTCCCAGGGTGCTCCCCGCCCCCCCGTGTGACGGCCTCCCAGACACTGGCCGGGGGAGCCTGGGCCAGCCCCAAGAAGCCTGGGTCCCCAGCCACAGGGCTGGGATGGGGCAGCTATGACCTCCAGGGGTCCAGACACCTAAATTAGGACAAGCTGTTGCAGAGGGTCCGAGGAGAGCTCGGTCCTCCCGTGCTCCAAGGGCGCAGTGCTGGGGGGCTCAGGTCAGAGCCGGGCAGGCCAGGCACTGTGCTGGGGGCGGCTGGTGGCCGCGGCCCTCATCCTCCTTCCGGGACAGTGACCTCGATTCCGCGTTCCTCCTCCGCTGCACGGCTGCTGACCCCGTGTCCTACGGCCCACGCCACCCCGTCCCCCCGGTGACTGCTGCATGTGTGCCTCTGCTCTCCCCGCAGCCTCTTCTCCACCCTGGCCCGAGGGACACCTTTAGACTGCATACCTCATGGGGGGGCCACTCCAACCTCCTGCAGCTCCCACCACACTGAGGACAAGGCTCGCGCTCTTGGATGGCCTAGAGAGACTCCATGGTCTCCTCCTCCTGCCACACTCTCCTCCTTCACATGGGCTCCCTTGGTGCCTGTAACACGCCAAGCCCTGCTCGGCCTCAGCCCTGCTCTGCGTGCTCCCTGGAGCTCCAGAAGCACATTCTCAGGCTTCCTGGCAACTCTCACCCCATTCCCTCCCTCCATTCAGGTGTGTGTACTTTCCCTGGCCGCCTCCCCGAAGAACCATCCTGTGCTACATGTGTCCTCTGACTCAGATCTACCGTCCTGTTCTTTTGGTGACCAAACGTAGCAGGGTTTGACCAGAGAAGTGGGGCCGGTAGTATATCTCCCTGTCTATCCACCTATCTGCCCAGCCATTCATCCTCCACCCACCCTCTGCCCCATCATCTCCCCTCCATCCACCCACCCATCCCTCCATCCATGCACCCATTCATCCAGTCACCCACCTACCCATCCATCCATCATCCTCCACCCACCCATCCAACCATCCATGCACCCATCCAACCAACCATCCATGCACCCATCCATGTGCCCATCCATCTGCCCATCCATCTACCCATCCAGTCCATCCATCCAGTCCATCCATCCACCCCTCCATCCATGTACCCATCCACTCATCCATCTGCCCATCCATCCCTCCACCCATCTATCCACTACCATCTACCCCCTACCTCCCGTCCATTCATTCATCTGCTCATCCACCCACCCACCCATCCATTTATTCATCCACCCTTCCACTCACTTACTTATTCACCCACCCATGCATCCATTGACCCACCTGCACCCATCCATCCATTCATTTCACAAATGCTTTTATCATGAAGAAATTTTGTATTTCTACACAGCCAAACATCAGTCTTCCTTTTTGGCTTTTTTGGTGGTTCTATTTGGCCTTTCTTCATTCCAAAATTATGAACATACATTGTCTATGTTTTTTCTAGTGCCTTTAAAAAAATTTTTTTTAAGTAGGCTCTATGCCCAGTGTGGAGCCCAGGGTGGGGCTTGAACTCACAACTCCGAGATTAAGACCCGAGCTGAGACTGAGGGTCGGAGGCTTAACCGATGGAGCCACCCAGGTGCCCTTAGCGCTTTTATAGTTTTGGCTTTACATCAGAGTTTTTCATCTCTATGGAATTTTCATTGGTGCACTGTAAAATATGGATCTAATTGTATGTTTTTCCAGGTCGCTCCCCAGGCTCTCAGCATGACTAGTGAGGCCTCTCTTGGACTTGCTTCCTCTGGAGGTGTGCACCCGTCCCTCAGATGTGTCCCACGAACCCTAGGAGAGGGGAGAGGGACATGTGGGCAGCAGCCTGGTGTGGGGGACAGGCCTGGACATGAACACCCCTCCATTGTGGGGCCTGCCACCATCTGCCCACAGGAGCCCGGCAGCAGATAACGGCTCTGCCTGTGACCCTCACCTCCAAGTCACCCCCTGGGATCTGCTTGGGCTGGTCCCAAGTCCCCAGTGCAGTGGGACGGTGGTAATGTGGGGCACTTCATGCAAGTGGAGGGCCTCCAGGACCTTCCAGGCCTGGGCAGGAACAGAGACAAAGAACCCGGCTGGGGCACTGCAGGCGTCCAGCAAGCGGGGATGCACTGGGAGGGGGTGGGTAGTGGGGGAGAGAATGAGGCTGGTTCCCAGACCAGAAGAGGCCTGCCAGGGTGGCCACCATGTGTGTCCTCGAGGCATGACCAGATGCACATGTGAAGTCTCCCGGAGAGCCAGTGGGCGGCTGCTCTCTGTCGCGGCCCATTTCAAGGACGAAACACTGGAGGAAAGGGGCTCTGGAGTGGGGCTGGGTCAGAGGCCACGAGCCGGTCACCTGGGTCTGGGCGTCCAGGAGGGGGGCTGTCCTGAGGCGCTTCTGGCACTGGCACGTCACGGCCAACTGGACAGTGAGGGACAGTGGGCAGTGCCCGAGGGTGGACCCTTGGGACCCTGTGGCCCAGCTGATGGTTTGAGGACTGGCCGCTCCAGTGAGAACCGCTGGGCTGTGGACACATGAGCTGGCCGGTGGGCTGTTGAGTCCCAGCTGTCTGGGATGCCACCAGCACCCGGCTGGATGCCCTGGACATCCACACCAACGTCACCTGCTTGCGGCCTCTGGTCCCGTCTCTCCGGGGAGGATTGTGAGCGGTGGTCTGCACACCTGCCCGTCCTTTGTCCCCAGCACAGCTTCTGTGCAGCTGTCCCCGTGACAATGAGCTGCAGGGGTCAGACCAGCAGGTGGTGCTGGCCATGCCCGAAGCCCAGGCCTGCGGTCCCGCGGGCCCCGCCACACGGCTGGGTTGGCTTTATGACAGTGTGTTAGCATTACCTCAAATAGGCAGTTCCTGGATCTGCTTTGGTGAGGCTGACTGGTTGGGAGAGGAAAGGCTCCCCCATGAAATCTCAGCGGTATGTGTGTGGTGGGGGCTCCTCTTGGGGGTCTGCGGTCCCGTACTCCACCCCACGACCATGTTTCCCGTGGGTGGGCTGAGGAGTGACTCGGGGAGCCCCCAAGGTTAGGGCTCCAATTCAGTGCGTCGACCACACGGCCCCAGCATCTGAGCTGGAAGGACATGACCCTGCCTGGGGCGGATGATGCTGCTGCCACTGGGCCTGGAGGCGGGCCAACGGGCCAACAGGACCTTTGAGCCTCAAGGGCTAAGGGAGTGTGCGGTGCTGGGGCCCGTTCCTCCTGACCCCGAATGCACACGTGCACTTGCCAACTGGTGGGTCAGGTACTCGTGATGAGCAGTCTGGGAAGGGAGCGCCCGCCCCCCCGGCCCCCAGTGCCCACTAGCAAGCGAGGAGCGGGGGGAAGGGCTGTCAACAGGGGGCAAAGCGTTCCTCACAAGGACGAGAGATGGGCTCTGTGTGGTTCTTCTCCTGGGACCTGCCCGAAGATGCACAGGGTCCGCTGGGTGACCAGCCCAGGGCAGGCAGCTCCAGGCCCCTCTCAGGGATGGAAGCCTGAAGGAGGTTCCCATATGTGGGCCAGAGCAGCACACCCACGTGCGCACCAGGTCACCTCCAAAGTGCAAGAGGCCCACCGAGTGTGGCAGCCCATCCTTCGTGGTGCTCAGTGCATCGTGACCATCCAACCTGGAGGGACATTCCGACATGTCCCAGGCAGCCAGATCCCTAGGAAGTCACCCGTGTGGCCGCCCCTGAGTGGGGAAGGGTTCAGCCCATGCCCCCGGGCACACAGGGGCCAACTATGCATCCAGCCTTCTCCTGTGTCACCATCCCCTCTGCCCGATAACCGTGGAGAAGTCCACCTACCCTGAGGCCCATGTGGAGGCATTCTGCCTCCCAGCCGCGTGAGGCAAAGGCTTCGGGGTGTATTTGCTTGCAGGAGTAGGGGGGCCGTGGGCACCACTGCCCAAAGAGTGCTGGGCGGCCCACAGCGGTTCTCCCAGCCCACCTGGCTTCCGCGGCCGCCGGCATTGTGGGGTGTATGGGTGTGCTTCGGCCGCCATAACAAACCCCCACAACCTGGGTGATTTAAACGGCGGACGTTAGCTTCTCACGGTGCTGGCGGCTAGGGGTGCCCCATGAAGGGGTGGGCAGGCTGCTCGTCCTGAGCCGCTCTTGGCCAGGAGACAGCTGCCTCCCCTCTGTGCCCACCTCTCTTCTTGTAGGACCCCCAGTCACACTGGGTTAGGGCCCATCCATCCTTTTTTTTAAAGATTTTATTTATTTATGTATATATTTTAGAGAGAGAGAGAGAGAGGGAGGAGCAGACTCTGTGCTGAGCGCGGGGCCCAATGTGAGGCTCAGTTCCATGACCCTGAGATCACGACCTGAGCCGAAATTAAGGGTAGGATGCTTAACCGACTGAGCCCCCCAGGCGGCCCCTATCTGCCCTTTCTACAAACGCAGCCAGTGAGGGGACTCTCTGGGGCCTCTGGTTCCCACCAGGCCCACTGTGAGCTGGATTTGGGGCAAGACCCCTTCTCTGACCCGTGGACCTCCGTGGCTGACTGGGGTCTCTGCAGAGCCAGGATAGAATACCCTGGAGGTTCAAGGAACTCCCTTTGCTCTGGGACACCGTGACCCTTGAAAATGACCAGAGGTCCCTCTGGGGAAGGCTTAGGAGCCCATTCATGGTCTATACGTGTACCTAAATGACAGGGTCCATCCTGACCAGCCCTAGCAATGGGGAGGAGGTCAGTGGTCCCCATTATGGTGGCTCAAGCTGGGATTTTGCCCAACAGACCTGGAATTTTCCTCTTGTAGCTTAGCTCCGCGTTGATTCCCTTCCGAGGGTCCCTGCGGTTGAGGAGCCTTCACGACTGCCACGGTTCAAAGGATTCAGATTCCCTCTCCCCCTGGGTGACTTACTCTGGTATTTGGCACCCACCACACGAGGGCCACCTCGTCCCCACTGAGAGCAGGTGACCCAGTTCCGTCGCAACAGCTCTGGCCTGCAGAGTTTCACTCGTGACTCCTTAGCCACGTGCTGCCTGGAGCGTCCTAACCGTGGCTGAGGGGCAGGCTTCCCATGATCGACCTGCTCCGGCACCCGACTCTGGGAGCCTCGGGCTTTTCCTCCACACCCACACTGGCGAGTCTCCATGGTGGCCCAAGGAATTTTTAAGCCCACCAATGCTAGACCCCACCTCCAGATTTCATGGGTCCATGAGCATTTTCCCCCAAATGCTCCCCATAACTGTAGCGCAGAGCCGAAGCCGAGAACCCAGTGCTGGAGGCTTGCTCCTGGTGCTGTGGCCCACGTTTTGGCGGATTGTCTTCTGGCTGGCGCGGTTTCTGCAACAGGCGCACTGTGCGTGGGTCCCTGCTTGCCTTCAGGATGTTTTCTCTATGTTTGGTGTCTGCTGGCTTGGACAGGTGTGCCTCGTACAGGTATAAATCCCGGCTGGTTTCCTGAATTCGGGTCTGTGCCGTGCTGTCCGTTAGTTTTGCAGATCTTTCTTCTGCCCCTCCTCTCTTCTGTTACCCCAGCGACACACATCAGACTGTTTGAAATGATTTATTCCAGGGCTTTTGTTTGCCCTCTTCTCTTGGTTCCCCCGTTTCCCCTCTTTGTTTCAGTTTGGGTGATTTCTGGACTCATCGAGAAGTTCAGGGATTCTTTCCTGTGTTGACGGTGTTCCTGAGCCTGTTGAAGGCATTCTGCATCTGCGGGGCACTGTTCTTTGTTTCTAGCATTTCCATTTCCGGTCTCCAACCCTGTGCTGGGACACCCCACCTTTTCCTTCACGTTGCTGACCTTTTCCGCCAGAGCTGGACACAGATCCTGCCAGACAATCCTAGCTTCTAAGCCCTCTCTGAGTCTGGTTCTGTTGATTTTTCCTGTCTGGATTGTGGGTCTCTTCCTTCGTGTGTGTGTCTTGTAATCATTGACCAAAAGACAGAGATCGTCTGTAGGACCACAGACACTGAGGTTACTGGTTATTTCTATTCTCGAAATGGCGCTCCTCCCCGGTGTGGCTGCCTGCGTTGAGTCTGGAGGCTGGGAGGCGACTGGGTCTGGGTTTTGTGGTTGTGGTTTCCTCGTTGTGTCCACCGACACAAATCCCTCTGGCATCACCTTGTGCTGAGGGTGGAGGCTGGTTTGCTGGAAGCAGTTTCTCAGTGTTCCTGCTCCACCTTCGGCTCCAGGCCTCCCCGGCGCACCCCCACCTCGGGCTCCCTGTGATGGAGCATGGAGCACGCTTATTCCTTGGTCTGGCTGTCCCGGCACAGGTGTGTGTGTGTGTGGGGGGCAGGTGGACTCTGTTGCCCTGATCCAGCCCCACCTTCAGGCAGGCCTCGTGTCCTTGGATCTGGGTGGACTTTTACAGGGACCCCGTTTCCTCTCCAGGGACAGACCTCCTGAGGGTCAGGGCCAGGATGTATTCTGAGTGAAGACAATGAAGGGACACCTTCTAAGACTTCAAGCTCAGATTCCTAGACCCAGAAAAATATCTTCCCAAACTGATTAGAGGAGCTGGAACTTAAGGGTGGCAAAGCTGCAATCCCAGCTCTGTGACGGTTTAAGAAAAGCTATGGTTTTATAGGTTTTCCAGCTTCTCTTGTTTTCTTGGGATAATTATTGTTCCAGCTTTTTTATTTAAGATTTTTATTTATTTATTTGAGAGAGAGAGAATGAGAGAGAGAGAGCATGAGAAGGGGGAGGGTCAGAGGGAGAAGCAGACTCCCTGCCGAGCAGGGAGCCCCATGCGGGACTCGACCCTGGGACTCCAGGATCGTGGCCTGAGCCGAAGGCAGACGCTTCACCGACTGAGCCACCCAGGCGCCCCTCGTTCCCGCTTTCTGCATCCCAGGCAGAACCCTCCCCTGTATGGTTTCTTACAACTTAATGACGTTCTCTGAGAGACCTAATATGTAATTAATAGTGCTATTCAGATTCTCTAGGTGCTTAGTTTCGGTTGTGTAGTGTGCGTTCCAGAAACTCCAGGAAGGCGGTCACAACACAGCCTCCTGAGCCCATCCCCCCAGCCCCCGGCCAGTGCTTGGCTTCCACCCATCAGGCCCAGGAGGCCTTGATCGGGACTGGCAAGGGAGCAGGGGAGGCAGCTGAGACGGAAGCCTGGCTCCAGCCAGGGACAAGTGGCCAGGCAGAGAGGCCTTCCACGGGGCTCCGTCCACCTGGCGCTCTGGTGCAGGGCCCAGGCTTTGCAGTTCCCCGGCTTGCTAAATGAACACGTGCAGGCTGCCCCTGGCGACAGAGCTGACAGGCGGGTCAGCCTCGACCACCGTCCTTCAGCTGCGGTTCCTCCTGACCGGACAGGAGGCTCCTCCTGAGGGCCAGTGGAGCCTTTTCCAGGACCGGGGTTGCCTTCCGAGGCAACACTCACTCACTGGGTCCCCTGTGACTGCCAGAGATGGTTCACCACACTGGCCTTCGGTTTTCTTTTCCCCTGAAAACGCACCGCACCGGAGGGACGAGCGGGTGTGCCTGGGCTTGGCTGGCTGAGCAGAAGCAGGTGAGGGACCAGGTCGGTGGACGAGGGCAGTGAGGTGCGCAGGCCCTGCTTGGGCCCGAAGACAACCTGCCCTTCCCTGTCCCTGACCCCCACCTAGGAGCGACCCCCTGGGCCCCTGGATGTCCCGAGCACCCCCTCTTCCCTGTGTGCCCCTGGGCCCCTCAGTGTCCTGCATGGCCCCTGCTGTCCCCCACTTCCCCTTCCCTGTCTGCGTCCGGGTCCCTGAGCGGCCCCTGGTCCTACTCGCGCCCCCCGGCCCCTTGGTGCCCTGAGTGCCTCTGACGCTGTATTCCCCCCACTCCCACCTCTTCGCTGTCCTGAGCGCCCCCGGGGTCCCTTGGGGCCCCGAGCGCCCCCCCCCTCCCGTGCGCACCTCCGGGCCTCCCGGTGCCCTGAGCGCCCCCGCTGTCGGGCCCGCCGCAAGCGCGGACCCGCCCCGTGACGCATTTCCAACCACCAGGAACCTCGGGCCCGGTCGAGCGCGCGCCCGCCACCTAGGGCGCGCGCCTCGTGCACGCGCGCCCGCCACGTGACCTCACGGCAGCCAACCGGCGCGCAGGGATTTGGGGGGCAAAGCGCGGCCCCGCGAGCAGTTGCGGCGGGAGAGCCGCGGGCCGAGAGCGTGACTCGCCCGCTCCGGCGCTGCCTGCTTCCCAGCCGCCGCCTCCCGCCGCCGCGCGCAGCCATGTCCGAGGAGAAGCCCAAGGTAAGGGCCGGAGGGCGCGGGCTGGGGCCCCTGGGTCGGCCCCGCGCCCGCGCCGTCTCCACCGCCCCCCCGGCCCGGCCCAGCCCGGCCCAGCCCGGCCCGCGCCCGGAGCCCTCCGAGACCTCGGGATGCGGGGGGATAGGCGGCGTTTGCGGCGCTTCCCCGCGCCCTGGGCCTCCCGCCCCTCCCCCCCCCCGCCCCCCCCCTCCCCCCCCCCCCCGGCTCCGCCCCCCCGCGGCGCGCCTCGCCCCCACCGAGGCTCCGCCCTGACGGCCCGGGTCCCGCCCCTCGGCTAAGCCCCGCCCTGCCCCTCCCCGGAGTCCCGCTGGGGCGGACCTAGGACGCAGCGGTGGGGGGCGCGCGGCACTTGGAGGGCGCGGGCAGGGAAGCCCCTGGCCGGACCCTCCCCGCCGGGACCCGCTCTCTCCGGGACCCCTGGCCACCTCCAGAGTCACCCGCCTCCTACCCCCACCGCGACCCTGTTCTGGGACCTCTCCCTATAGCCTTGCCCTTGACCCCACCACCCCTTTCTTTCCCGGGCCACGCCTCTCCCAGACCTTTCTCGCTGACACCTTCCCCCGCTGCTGCCCCTCCCGCCACCCGCGGTCCGCGCATCCGCCTGGCGGCGTCCTCAGAGCCCCGCTGTGTCCTCGCAGGGCGCTGAGACGGGGCATATGCTGGGGACCCGCAGGCGCGCGCCGCAAGCCCCGTCCTGCTGCGCCGCTCTCCACCGGGTCCTCCAGTGTGCGCGCCCCCCATTCATTGCGTCTCCATCTCTGTCCTCCGGCGTGCGCCCCCCTTACCCCTCGCCTCCCC
>NW_027397160.1:29570-114164 GCF_003265705.2 Callorhinus ursinus | reverse complement strand
GGCGCGGATCCCCGCCGCGGCCCGCGGGGAAGTTCAAACCAAAACCGCCGGCGGAGGAAGCGCCTTGTGACGCCCTTGACGTGAAAGGTCAGACTGGCTTGGTCCTTACTGAGGGCACGGGCTTTGAGTGGTGCCCCCCGTCGTTCTTCCAGGGCGGTGTTCGGAAAACCCCCTCAGGGCTTTCGGGGCCACGCAGTGTTGTACTATCTGGGGAGAGCAAAGCGAGAAGCGAGAAGCTAG
Source organism: Callorhinus ursinus (assembly GCF_003265705.2). Lineage (NCBI taxonomy): Eukaryota > Metazoa > Chordata > Mammalia > Carnivora > Otariidae > Callorhinus > Callorhinus ursinus. The sequence goes on along the minus strand of NW_027397160.1, from coordinate 113,924 downwards.
GAACATCCCGTGCCCTGCCTTTTTCCAGCGGAATGCTCTCTCGGAAGAGTTGCCAGGAGCAGTCGTGGCCGAAGTGGGTGCGTGGAACGTGTTCTGAGCTGCTGGTGGGGAGAGCCGGGCTTCCACGGCCATGGTCAGGGTCCAGCCGCCTCTGCTTATTAGCCCTTTGCTCGCCGTGGCCTTGAGCTCCGCACTTTGCTTCTCTGGGAAGATTCATGCTTCTCAGGACACCTGTCAGGTAGCTCTCGGTTCTTTAGGCTGTTACTGTTACGATGACACGGAGGATACTTTCAGAAGAAGGTCGGAAATAAACCGTAGTAATTGGTAAATACGCACGGAGCTCCGTCTCCTAACCAGCTGCCGCTGCGCAGGGAGTCTGTTTGACACGAGCCGACCAGGGTGGTGCAGACGTGGCTCCTTCGGATAAGTGTTTACATACTGCTCTCGGCCAGTGTCCTCTGCTTGTAGGAGCGTATTTGGGAGGCAGAGTGTGAACGGAGGGTTGAGTGGGAGTGTGGGACACTGCTGCCTCTTCCTCCTCACGGGAAACCTGGCTGGGGGCGGTCTGTGCGGGGACACCTGCCGTTCCTGCCATGCTGGTCAGCTCTAGACTGCAAGCAAGCATGACTGTCCTCTCTGTAGGGCAGGGATCGATTCAGCCTGCAAGGGGAATTAGGTTCAGGCTGCTGCTTCGATCCAGTCTCTGCATTGTCGAACTTGTATTTCCTGAGGATATTTGCATTAGCAAAGATTATTTTTGCTTTTACTGTGTTTACAAAAACCTCATCCATTATTTCAATCCTCCTGTCAGTTTGCTGTAATAAAATGCAAATAACACCTGACTTCCCAAAGTTGTGTCACAGAAGTGTATTATATGTGTTTTACGTGTTAATGTGACATCTTGGGGTATACGTGGAAGGCAGAACCCTAAAAAAGTCTCCCTAGGCTTGCTGGCCCCTGCTTGCCCCATCAGACACGAATCTAGCACTGCTGTGAGAGCACTCTGGAGGTGTAACTTAGAGGTTCCTGAGTAGCTGACTTACAGGTAGGGAGATTAACCTGGATTATTGGGGTACAACCCAACAATCACTCAAGGCCCCAGAATTGCAGAGGTAGGCAGGAGGGGAGGTTCGGGAGATTCAAAGCATGAGGAGGACTCCACCTGCCGTGATTGGCTTGGAAGATGTATGGGTGACTGGGAACAGAGGCACGTGGGCTGCCCCTAGAACCTAGGGCTGATCCCTGGGGAACCTCCACCCCACAGCTGCAGGGACCTGAGTTCTGCCAAGAACCTGAATGAATGTGGGGTGGCACCCTGCCAAGTAGCCCTACCATGATGCTGCCTTGTGAGACTCTAAGCAGAGAACCACCTGCCCCTTCTGACATGGAAACTGTGAGGTCATCAGTGGGTGTTTTTCTTTTCTTAAAGGTTTTTATTTATTTATTTGAGAGAGAGAGCAAGAGTGGCGGTGGGGGGGGGGGGGGCAGAGGGAGGAGGGAGAAGCAGACTCCCCGCTGAGCAGGGAGCCTGACGTGGGGCTCGATCCCAGGACCCTGAGATCATGACCTGAGCCGAAGGCAGATGCTTCATCGACTCAGCCACCCAGGTGCCCCAAGTGGGTGTTGTTTTAAGCCGTTGAGTTTGTGGTGACAGCTTGAGAAAGTGAATACAGTATGTCACCAAGGGGAGTTCTGTTGTTGCTGTATCTTAGAAACATCATAAAATTCCAATTAGTGATCCTCATCTTTCGTGAATTAGCATCTAGTTTGTCTTACCACATTTTAAGGTGGCACATCCTTTGGAAGGTGGACTTGAAACCTGTCTATGAAATGGGGTTTCAGTAGGTTATTGGGATAGGGTTCAGGCATACTTTTTCATATTTGGGAATAGTCCCAGAACTGCAGAAATTTAGAGGTGGTGGAACCTTGAATAGGATTCTCTTCAGCCCCTGGTTTGTCACATTTTGCAGGAAATTGAATAACAGAAGCAAAATGATTTGCCTAGGTTCTTACAACCAGGAAAAAGGAGAGTCAGAAAAAGAACCCAGATTTTTTTTTTTACATTTTTAAAATTTATTTCATTTTTATTTTTAAAGGAGGTTTCACACCCAGTGTGATCAAGACTTGAGCTGAGGGCCGCCTGGGTGGCTCAGTTGTTAGGCGTCTGCCTTCGGCTCAGGTCATGGTCCCAGGGTCCTGGGATCGAGCCCCGCATTCGGGCTCCCTGCTCCGCGGGAGGTCTGCTTCTCCCTCTCCCACTCCCCCTGCTTGTGTTCCCTCTCTCGCTGTCTCTCTGTCAAATAAATAAATAAAATCTTAAAAAAAAAAAAAGAGCTGAGATCAAGAGTTGGATACTTAACGAGTCACCCGAGCACCCCAGAACCCATATATTTTAAATGGGTATCTTTTTGATGTTTTATTGTCACACACCATCCAGCCTTTCCGAGAAGTGTTAAAAATAGACTTAGGTATTTTGGTTTTAGGGGGTCTCCTTAACAAAGTAGCACAGGCTGAGTGGCTTAATGAAACAGAAATTTGTTCGATCACTGTTCTGGAGGCCCGAAGGCCCAAATCAGGGTGTCGGCAGGGCCACACTCTGTAGGCTTTAGGGAAGAGGCCCTCCTTGCCTCTTGCAGCTTCTGGTGGTTGCCAGGAATTCTTGCTGTTCCCTGGCTTGTGGCGGCATAACTCCCGTCTCTGCCGGTCTTGGCTTGGCTGTCTTTCCTCTTGGGGAGACGCCAGTCATGGCTTAGGACCACCGTGTTCCAGTATGACCTCACTTTAACACGATTACATCAGCAGAGAGGGTCACATTCACAGATGCTGGGGGACATACTCAGCCTAGTACCGTATTGAATGAGAACCGCAAACTTGAACGTGGAGAACTGAATGCCTGCTCTTCCTGCACTGGTGCTGCCCCCACAGTCCCCATGTCTCAGCTGCTGGCAGCCACCTTCTTCCATGTTTTGGAGACTCAAAACCTTAGATTCGCCCTTGATGACTCCCTTTGTTTTCTATTCACATGGAACCTGTTGTCCTACCTTCAGACTTTATCAGGAGTCCCACGCTGGTCAAAGCCACTCGCCTGTGGCCTGGGTTACTGCCAGGATCGTCCGGACAGGTCTTCTGCTCTGCCATTGCCCCGCTTTGTTCTGTTCTCAGCACAGCCGAGAGAGATCCCCGTACGCTTGTCAGCTCGTGTCACTCTGCCCAGGACCCTCTGTTGCCGTAAGAACCAAAGTCCTTGCAATGACCCTGCCTGTCTGACTTCTGACCCTTGTGCCCTCAGCCCCACCGGCCGCGTCCCAGGCACACTCCTCCCCCGGGCATCAGCACTTCCTTAGCCTGGATACCCTGCTCCCCTGCAGAAGCCTTCCCCGAACCCCCGGACGCCATCTGTCCCTCTGGCCACCATCCGTTTCCCTGGCAATATCCCTTTTGAGCTTTTCAAAACATTTCTGTATTGTGAAGTGTATTGTATATGTAAAGGTAAATGGGTCTGTTCAGATGAAAAGTAAAATGAACATCTGTCTGTGCACATGGCTCCCAACCTAAGAAATAGAACATTTGCGGTAACCTGGAAATCTTCGTGCTTCTTCCCTCCACCGCTGCAAGTGACTGCTGCTAAAGTCTAGTAACTGGCTCCCTTCCTTTTCTTTGTAGTTTTACTGCTTAATATACTTATATAAGCAATGTACTGTTTATTTTTGCCTGTTGCACTTAATAGTTGAGATGGAACCGCACAGTGTGTGTTCTGAGAACTTTTGCTGAGCACTGATTCTGAGATTTATGCCTGTCATAGCATATAGCTGTGGTTCATTTTCACAAAGCCAAAGTTTATCCAGTACGTTATGGATGGGCATTTGGGTTGTTTCCGGTTTTCGGTTATTATACATACAATGCTGCTGTGGACTTTGCTGGTGCATTTGTGCAAGGTCTGTATCCGGGGTGTAATAACAGTCATGGGGCACTCCCATAATCCACATTCCTGGCTCGTTCCAGACTGGTTCCCTGTGTGCTTGTCCGCGTGCACACTGCCTTGAATGTTCACTGATGCCTTGGTGTTGGGCACGGTCTATGTTCACCAATGTGATTGTGAGGCCTGGTTCCTTGTGGTTTTAATTTGTGTGTTGTGATTAAAGTTGAGCATCCTGTCATGTTTATAGGTGGTTTATGGGTTTTCCTTTGTGAATTGTCTGCTTGTGTCTTTTACCACATTTACATAGAGTAGTTTGTCTCTTTTTCTTATTGATTTGTAGATGTTCTTTGCGTATTCTCTATTCCTTTATATATCCCTAATCCACTGTTAGTTATATATGTTGTAAGTAATTTATCCCTGTTTGTTCTTTGTCTTTTCAGCCTTTGTGGTGTCTTTTTTTTTTTTTTTTAAAGCAGTTTTAAGGTTTAGCTTATATACAGTAAGTTAGTATACTTAAAGTTTACAATGTAATGAGTTTTGGCGGATGCACACACCCCTGAAGCCGTTGCCACAGTCAGGATGATGGGCATAACCACTGCCCACTGAAGTCTCCTCCTGCTTCTGGAACCCAGCTCTCCTGTGCCTTCCTGTGCCCCCAGATCCCGGGCAGTGACCGACGGATCTGCTTTGAGTCACTATAGAATGTTTTGTTTTTTCTTTTGTCAGGATTCTTTCATTCAGCATAATTCTTTAGCCATCCATCCTCCGAGTTGTTGCTTTTCTGCTGCAGAGTAACATTCCACTGTATGCATAGACCAGAGCATGTTCATGCATTCACCTGTTGGTGGACCTTTGGGTGGTTTCTAGTCCTTGGTTAATACAAATAAACCTTCAGCAACATTGGTGTGCATGTCTGTGGACATACATGTTCATTTTCCTTGGGGAAATATATGGGTCACCTGTGAATTTCATGTTTAATTTTTAAAGAAACAGTCACATTGTTTTCCCAAGCAGTCGTACCATTTTACATTTCTACCGTCAATGTGTTAGAGAGTCCCTGTGGCTCCACTACCTCGTCCGCACTTGGTATGGTCGGTTCTTAAATGTTCAGCCATTCTGTTGGGTGTGTAGTGGTATCTCATTGTGGTTTTTAATTTTTTTAATTTTTAAGACATCTTAATTTATTCTACCATTTTCTGTGCCTTTTTTTTTTTAAGATTTTATTTATTTATTTGAGAGAGAGCGAGAGCGTGAGCAAGCACAAGCAGGGGGAGCTGCAGAAGGAGATGAAGAAGCAGGCTCCCCGCTAAGGAAGGAGGCCGATGTGGGGCTTGATCCCAGGATCCTGGGGTCATGACCTGAGCCAAAGGCAGGCACTTAACCAACTGAGCCACCCAGGCACTCCTCTGTGCTTGTTTTTTAAATTAAATTTTTAAATTCAGTTTATTTAAAAAAAAAAAGAACTCCAAACCAGAACAGGTCACTCATTTCCCCCACCCTCCCACTCCCTTGCCTCTGGTCTGTGTTCTTTGGACTGTCTGTTCTTTCCTTCTATGACCTTGTTTTTTTTTTTTTTTTTAAGATTTTATTTATTTTTTTGACAGAGACAGCGAGAGAGGGAACACAGCAGGGGGAGTGGGAGAGGGAGAAGCAGGCTTCCCACTGAGCAGGGAGCCTGATGCGGGACTCGATCCCAGGACCCCAGGATCATGACCTGGGCCGAAGGCAGACACTTAACGACTGAGCCACCCAGGTGCCCCTATTTTTTGTATCTATTTTAGATTCTACGTGTATGAGAGATCATACAGTATTTGTCTTTCTCTGTCTGACTTCACTTAGCATGATGTCTGTCCATGTTGTTGAAAATGGCAACAATTCTTTTTTACAGCTGAGTAATATTCCATTGTGTACAGGCTTACCTTGGAGATATTGTGGGTTGTGTTTCAGACCACCACAATAAAGTGAATATCACTATAAAGCTGGCCAAGTGGATTTTTTTTGGTTTCCTGGTACATATAGAAGTCATGTTTACACTGTACTGTAATCTGTTAAGTGTACAACAGCATTATGTCTCAAAAAAAAAAACAGTTTACTTACCTGTGTTTTCCTCATTGTGTAAACTTGGCTCCTTTGTTGTAATTTAATGGACCATATATGTGTGGATTTATTTCTGGGTTATTTTGTTCCACTAATCTATGTGTCTGTTTTGATGCCAATTCTACAGTGTTTTAACTTCTACAGCTTTGTGATACAGTTTCAAATCAAAGAGCATGATGCTTCCAGCTTTGTTCTTTCTCAAGTTTGCTTTGGCTACTCTGGGTCTTTTATGGTTCTATACGGTTTTTAGGAGTGCTCAATTTTTTAAAAAATACCATTGTAATTTTGATAGGGATTGCACTGAATCTGTATATTGCTTTGTGTAGTGTGGACATTTTAACAATACTGATTCTTTCAAAACATGAGCATGGGGTATCTTTCCATTTGTATCTTCAGTCTTTCATTAATGTCTTAAAATTTTCTTTTTCTAAACGTTTTATTTCTATTTATTTGACAGAGAGAGAGCACAAGCAGGGGGAGCAGCAGGCAGAGGCAGAGGGAGAAGCAGGCTCCTTGCTGAGCTAGGAGCCCGATGTGGGACTGGATCCCAGGACCCCGGGATCATGACCTGAGTTGAAGGCAGATGCTGAACCAACTGAGCCACTCAGATGCCCCAATGTGTTGTAATTTTCAGTATACAGGTCTTTCACCTCCTTGGTTAAGTTTATTCCTAGTTTTTTATTCATTTTTATGCAATTCTAAATGGGATTCTTTTCTTAATTTCTTTTTCTGATCGTTCACTATTGTATAGAAAAGCAATAGATTTTTGTGTATTGTTTTTGTTTGTATCCTGCAACTTTACTGAATTTTATTCTGACAGTTTTCTGTTGGAGTCTTTAGGGTATTTTAGGTATAATATCATTTCAGCTGCAGATAGTGACAGTTTTAATTCTTCCTTTCCAATTTGGGTGCCTTTTATTTCTTTTTCTTGCCTAAATGCTGAGGCAAAGATTTTGAATACTCTGTTGAATAAGAGTGGTCAGAATAGGTATCCTTGTTTTGTTCCTGATCTTAAAGGAAAATATTCCAGCTTTTCACCATTGAGTCTGGTGTTGGCTGTGGGATTTTCATATATGGCTTTTATTATGTTGAGGTATGTTCCATCTCTACCCACTTTGTTGAGAGTTATACATGGATGTTGACTTTTATCAAATGCTTTTCTGCATCTGTTGAGATGATCATATGATTTTCATTCTTTTGTTAATGTGGTGTGCATATTGACTGATTTGCAGATGTTGAACCATTCTTGCCTTCCTGGAATAAATTCCACTTGACCATGGTATATGATCCTTTTAATATATTGTTGAATTCAGTTTGCTAATATTTTGTTGGGGATTTTTGCATCTGTGTTCACCAGGGATATTGGCCTGTAATTTTCCTGTGGCATTCTTGTCTGGTTTGGTCTTATAGTGAAACTGGCTTTGTAAAATGTTCCCTCTGCTTCTTTTTTGTTTTTGGAAGAGTTTGAGAACTGGTATTAATTAATTCTTCTTTCCATGTTGGGTAGAATTCACCAGTGAAGCCATCTGGTCCTGGACTTTTGTTTGTTGGGAGGTTTCTGATTACTGATTCAGTCTCCTAACCAGTAATCAGTCTGTTTAGATTTTCTGTTTCATCATGATTCACTCTTGGTAGGTTATGTGTTCCTAGGAATTGGATTCCATTTCTTCTAGGCAATTTGTTGGCATATAATCGTCCAGAGTAGTCTCTTATGATCCTTTGTATTTCTGTGGTGTCAACTGTAACATCTCCTTTGAGTCTTCTCTCCATTTAACTTGGTGAGTCTAGCTAAAGGTTTGTCAGTTTTATCTTTTCAAAGAACCAGCTCTTAGTTTCATCATTTCCATTGTGTTTTTAGTCTATTTCATTTATTTCTGTTCTAATGTTTGTTACTTCCTTCCTTCTGCTAATTTGGGCTTCATTTGTTCTTTTTCTAGTTTCTTGAGTTGTAAAGTAAGGTGGTTTATTTGAGATTTTTCAGGTTTCTTGACATAGGCATTTATCACTATGAACTTGTTTTTTAGAACTGCTTTTGCTGCATCTCATAAATTTTAGTATATTACATTTCCTTATGTTTTAATTTTATGTTTCAAGGTATTTTTTTATTTCTCTTTTGATGTCTTTTTTGACTAATTGGTTATTCAGTAGCATGTTGTTTAATCTCCATATACTTGTGAATATTCTAGTTTTCTTCATGTAATTAATTTCTAGTTTCACATTATTGTGATCAGAAAAGATGCCTCATATGATTTCAGTCCTCTTAAATTTGTTAAGACTTATTTTGGGGCCTAACATGTGATTTGTCCTGGAGAATGTCCCATTTGCACTTGAGAAAAATGTGTATTCTGCTGCTTTTGAATGAAATGATCTGTAAATATCTGTTAAGCCTATCTGGTCTAATGTGTCATTTAAGGCCAGTGTTTTCTTACTGATTTTCTGTATGTAAGTGGGGTATTAAAATCCCCTACTATTACTGTATTGCTATTTCTCCCTTTAGGTCTGTTAAAATTTGCTTTATATATTTAGGTGCTCCTGTGTTGGGTGCTTAAATATTTACAAGTGTTACATCCTGTTGGATTGACTCCTTTATCGTTATGTAATTCTTTTCTTTGTCTCTTAATACAGTCTTTGTTTTAAAGTCTGTTTTGTCTGATATAAGTATAGTTGCTCCAGATTTCTTTTGGTTTCCATTTGCATGGAACGTCTTTTTTTATTCCTTCACTTTCAGTGTGTGTCCTTATATCTGAAATGAGTCTCTTGTACGCAGTATATAGATGGGTCTTGATTTTTTTACCCATTCAGCCCATTTACCCATTCTGCTATTTGTTTTTTTTTTTAACCTCCTTCCCCCCCTACCCCAACCCCATCTCCTGCTGCTTTTAAGATTCTCTCCTGGTCTTTAATTTTTGACATGTGATCATCATGTGTCTTGGTGTGGGTCTCTCTGGGTTCCTCTTATTTGAAACTCTCTGGGCTTCGTGGATCTGGACGTCTGTTTCCTTTCCCAGATTAGGGAAGGTTTTAGCCATTATTTCTTCAAGGAGATTTCTGACCTTCTCTCTCTCTTCTCCTTCTGGAAGCCCCATGATCCAAATATTATGTTGTTTGTTGTTGTCCTATAAGCTCCTAAGCTGTCTTCTCTTTTTTTTTCATTCTTTTTTCTTTTTGTTGCTCTGATTGACTGAGTTCCCCTGCCTTGACATTGAGCTGTCTGATCCTTTCTTCCGCTTCATTGAGGCTGCATTTTGGATCAGCTACTGTAGTCTTCGCCCTGTGACTTTTTTTATTTTATTTTTTTAGAGAGGGAGAGAGTGAGTGCAGGGGGAGGGGGGCAGAAGGCAAGAGAGAATCTCAAGCAGACTCTGCCTAGCATGGGGCCCTCCTGCACAGAAAGACCAGACTCCTGAATCTGTGGCTTCTTGCTTTCCCTGGAGGTGGTAGCTGTTTAAGAACTCTTTCTTCATTGGTTAGAGTCCTCTGGGACCCACGGCGTAAGTCCAGCTGGTCGTCAGAGTCAGGTGATGTAGGGAAGTCCCCAGCAGCAGTCATAAAATTTGGGGCACCAGATGAGTGAGCTCCTTCCTGTGTGATACTGATTTTTACAGTTTCATGGGACCAGGAACTCAAACATCCCTGGCCTCCAGAGCCAGGTGATCAAGAGGTGTCCCATAGGTGACAGCCACAGAAATCAGGACACTAACTATGTGTAAAAGCTCCCTTCAGGGAGATGCTGGTGCCCTGGAGCGTGGCAAAGGGAGAGGGTGAAGGTGGTGCCCTAGTCTCTGTCCACAGAGAAGAGTGTTCCAGCAGGCTCTTGACGTGTGTGTGTTAAATCAGATGTCTGCCCTCAGGCTGGTGCTCCAATAGAAGCAGGTGAGCCTCCTTCACTTAAGTCTGGGCACAGTCCACGGGCTCCCTCTGAGCTGGGCCCTGGGGTGGGTGGGTCCCAGCATGCAAGCCCTTTAAGGGAGATTTCACAGATTGCTCCTGTCTCATGGGTCTCGGGATGTGAGTCCCATGGGATTTCAAAGTTAGGTGTTTTGGGGGCTTGTCTATCCAAGTGTATGTCTTAAAAATTGGGGGTGCTGCTGTGGTGGGGTTTGAACCTTTTGCTCCTCAGGGAAAACCTCTGGGTTTTGAGTTTTCTCCTGGTTATGAGATACTGCGAGGAAGTGTTATGATTGTATGCCAGCCTCTCTTAGCTGCTTCCGTGTGGTTTTCTCCTCATTTGCTTGATGTGCACTTATAACCCAGCCGGTCTTTAGTGTTTTTGCTTTTTTTTCAAGATTTTTATTTTATTTATTTTAGAGAGAGAGTGTGCGTGCGCGTGAATTGGGGGGGGGGCAGAGGGAGAGAGAATCTCAAGCAGACTCCCCACTGAGCACAGAGCCCAATGTGGAGCTTGATTCCATGACCCTGAGAACATGACCTGAGCTGAAACCAAGAGTCGGAGGCTTAGCCAACTGAGCCACCCAGGCGCCCCCAGCCTTTTAGTGTGTTTTTAAGAGGAAATTGTTCTGTATGTAGCTGTAGACTCTGTGTCCATAGGAGGAGGGGACCTCAGGGTGTTCCTAAGGTGCCATCTCCTCCTTCCTGGCTTTGATTTGTGCTTTCCTTTTTTTTTTTTTTTTTTAAAGAATCATTTATTTTATTGGAGAGGGAGGAGAGCACACACAAGCAGGGGGAGTGGCAGAAGCAGAGGGAGTGGCAGAGGGAGAAGCAGGCTCCCCGCTGAGCAAGGAGCCCGATGTGGGGCTCAATCCCAGGACTGTGGACTCGTGACCTGAGCTGAAGGCAGATATTTAACCCACTGAGCCACCCAGGCGCCCTGATATGCGCTTTCCTAATGACCGATGACATTGAGCATTGTTTTGTGTGTTGCCATGCCATCATAAGTGTCTTGAGTCTTTTGCTGATTTTTAATCCTGTGTATTGTTTTCTTAGTAAGTTGTAACAGTTCTTTATATAATGCAGCTACTAGTCTTTCATTGGATATTTTGTAAATATTTTCCCTTAAACTGGGGCTTGTCTTTTTTTAAATTGTGGTAAAAAAAACCATATAATTTTATCTTCTTTTTTTTTAAGATTTTATTTATTTATTTGACACAGAGAGACACAGCGAGAGAGGGAACACAAGCAGGGGGAGTGGGAGAGGGAGAAGCAGGCTTCCCGCCGAGCAGGGAGCCCGATGCAGGGCTTGATCCTGACCTGACCTGAAGGCAGATGCTTAACGACTGAGCCACCCAGATGCCCTATAATTTTATCTTACCAGTTTTTAAGTGTACATTATGGTATTACTAACAATATGCATATTGTTGTATAGCAGAGCTTTAGAACTCCTTGGTTTTGGGTGACTATACCTCTGTACCCCTTGAACAGCACCCGCAGTGGCTTGCTTTCTAATTTCCGTAACAGTGCCTTTTAAAGAGCAGAGGGTTTTGGGGGCGCCTGGGTGGCTCAGTTGGTTAAGCGTCTGCCTTCGGCTCAAGTCATGATCCCAGGGTCCTGGGATCGAGTCCCGCTGCAGGCTCCCTGCTCTGCGGGGAGTCTGCTGCTCCCTGTCCCACTCCCTCTCCCTGCGGCTCCCCCTGCTTGTGCTCTCCCTGTCTCTCTCTCTCTCTGTCAAATAAATAAAATCTTAAAAAAAAATCAGAGGATTTTATTTCACTGAAGTCCAATCTGTTTATTTCTAAAATATTTCATGCGCTCTGTGTTAAGAAATCCGGGCCTCCCATGAGATTGCTATGATTTCCTCATATGATAGAAATCATATGTTCTTCTTGATGATGTATAGTTCCAGTTTATGTTTAGATCTGTGACCCATCTCGAGGAAAGGTTGTTCGCGCCATGAGGTAAAAGTCAGGGTTCATTTGCAGATGACTTACAAATGGCCATCCATCTGTTCAAGGACCGTGTTCGTTTTCTAGGGCTGCCATAACAAAATACTGGACACTAGGGGCTTCAACAACAGAACTATTTACTGACGGTCTGACATCAAACTGTGGGCAGGCCTGGCTCATCTGGAGGCCTCTCTCCTGGTCGGGTGGACGCCATCTTCCCTGGGTCCTCATGTGGTCGACCCTCTGACATGTGTGCCTGTGTCCTGATCTTCCAAGAGCATCAGTCATGTTGGATTGGGGCCCTTAGCAACCTCATTTTAATTTAATCACCTGTTTACAGACCCTAGTTACAAGCTTTTCTCCACTTTGCTTTCTTTCATTTAGTATATATTGGAGTTCATTGTAAACTAGTACATAGAGGTGTGCATCTTTCCTTTTCCTAGCAGCAAAATACTCCATTTGTAGATAGATCATGATTTGACTGGTCCTCTAGTGATAGATGTTTGGGTCAAATTTCCAGTGTTTTGCTGTTACAGATAATCCTGAAATGAATAGCCTAATGCATGCATCTTTTCTTGTTTTTAGCAGTGTATCTGTCTCTAGTGGTGATTCTGAGACGTGGGATTGCTGGGTCAAAGGTTGAGTTGATACGCATTTTGTGTGGTGGCTGTTTTTTAAGCCCCTATTAAAAACATGTTTTTAACAAATTAACAGTCTCCAGGATTCAGTGCTATAGTTTGTGCAGATTTCTCTGATATTATTAAGAGTTTTTCTTTTTGAAGTTGCTTTTAGTAGTAAACAGGAAGCCGTGTGTGTGTGTGTGTGTGTGTGTGTGTGTGTGTGTGTGTGTGTGTGTGTGTGAGAGAGAGAGAGAGAGAGAGAGAGACAGAGAGAGAGAGAGAGAGAGAAAACCCAGAAAGGTGAGGGCAGTCAGGAAACGTTCCCTCCCTGTAGTTCTTCCTTGACCAGTAGGTGCCACTGTTGAATCAGGACGCGGGTGGACTGGCTGCTGGGTGTGCGGTCTCTGCAGTGGCTGCCTCTCCCCAGGAGGAGGGGGTCGCAGAGGGAAGTTCCAGCGGGCCACAGATGAAGAAGAAGGCCAGCTGTGTTTGGGGGAAGCTCCCCTTAAAGGTTCTGGAAGAACAAGTGGTGTCCTTCCTCTGTCATGCTCTCGGGCACCACCCCCACCTCCGCCCCAAGGAGTTTGTAGCTCATCTGCTTTCACTTGATGGGTTCTTTCTTATACTAAGGTGATTTGACTTTAGACCTGACAACTAGACTGGATTTCAGGTGCTTGGGAGTGTAGAGCCTGGTGAGCTGGGTTCTGGAGTCCCCTGGGGCCCCTTCTCCTGGTCTGCTGTCACGCAGAGACGGGAAGAGGGGCTGAGACAGTCTGTATTGCCACACCCGGGGGCTCGGCCTTCCTGCTGCCCCTCCTTCTTTGCACCTGATCCTCCCTCTGTGAGGCCTTTGCAAAGCTTGCTTCCGGGGCCTCTTGGCGTCCCCGCTGCCCCTTGCCTTCCCGCGTCCTCCCAGGCTGGCACGCCCTTGTGACGCACGCGGCTCTCCGCTGTGCCTGCGCCTGCTCCTGGCCAGGTGGTCTGCCTTAACAGCTGTTCCTTTTCCTTGTGGAGGACTCATTTGTGGCAGAATGTTGAGCATTCCCGGTCCCTTCTCCCGGCGTGGCGGTAGCACTCCCTAGTCATTGTGGAGACCTGACGGTGGTCCCTGAGTTTCCAAGCGTCCCCTGGGAGGACTGCTCCAGCGGCTCCATCTCTTCCCTGTGCACGCAGCTCCCAAGTTTATACGGCTAGTGTCGTTTCTCCCTGCAGCTTCACACTTGTTCCTCCAACCACCTGCCTGACCTGCTTCTTTTTTTTTTAAGGTTTATTTTACTTATTTTAGAGAGAGAGTGAGAAAGAGTGGCGGAAAGGGGCAGAGGGAGAAGGAGAGAGAATCCCAAGCAGCCTCCCTGCTTGAGCTCAGAGCCTGAAGCGAGGCTCGATCCTGCCACCCCGAGATCATCACCTGAGCCAAAACCAAGTCGGATGTCTAACCGACAGAGCCACCCAGGCGCCCCTTTACTTGTCTGTTTACTAGTCTCCACTTTCATGTGTTTAAATTAGAATTCCTGCTTTCCCCTCAGACCCGTCCCTTCCCGTTCCATCCCAGGAATGGCGCCGCCGTTCACTTAGTTCTTTGGGCCAGGAACCTGGGCCCAGCCTTGTTCATCCTCACATGCCACATCCACTTCTCTCTACCTGCGGAACAGACCCCCAGTGGCACCATTTCTGACCTGCCACTCTGACTCAAGCCGTCATGTTCCCTGCCTGGACTGTTGCAGTAACAACTTTTAAAATACATTACTTTGAGGGGCACCCCAGTGGCTTGGTCAGTTAAGTGTCTGCCTTCAGCTCAAGTCATGCTATCAGGGTCCTGGGATTGAGCCCAGCGGGTGCGTGTTGGGCTCCCTACTCAGTGGGGAGTCCGCTTGATCCTCTCCCTCTCCCCTCCCCCTACTCATGCTCTCTTTTTCTCTTTAGTCTCTCAAATAAATAAATAAAATCTTAAAAAAAAGTTTGAAGTGAGGTAAATACAGCTGGTAAAGGACAGGTGCAGGGAAAGACATGTTCCCCTCAGTGAGCTCTCAGAGCATCACTACCCAGGGTAAGCAAGAAGTCTGCCAGCTCCCCAGAACCCCACAAGGTGCGACCCCCACCCCCCAAAGCAGCTCTGTCTTCACAGGATAATCACCACTTTGCTTTGTTTTTCCACTAAAGCATGTGTTCTTAAACATTGTAGTTCAGCTTGCCTGCTTTTTAATGAATGTAATCTGTCAAATGTAGTTATGTATCGTGTATGCTGTGTTGTGTGTATATATGTAGCGTACGGTTTTTTTGTATAGATATGTACAGACCTGGTTTCTTCACACAACTTTATGTTGTGTGTAGCTGTGCATCATTTATTTTCATTTTTGTTCATTGTATGACTATATCACAATCTCTTGATCTCATCTACTGTTGCTAGATATTTGGCTGTTTTCATTTTTTTGGCTATTATGAATAATACTGCTATAGATACACAGCATACATACAGTGGAGTGGTACTCAGCAGTAACAAAGAAGGAGATCTTGCCATTTGCGACAACATGGATGGAGCTAGAGGGCATTACGCTAAGGGGAATAAGAGAACGAGAACGTCAAATGATCTCTCTCACATACAGAATCTTAAAACAACAGCTCACGGATAGGGTACAGGTTGGTGGTAGCCATGGGGGTTAGCGGGTGAACAGAATGGGTGAAAGTGGTCAGAAGGTACAGACTTGGAGTTATAAAGTGAGTAAGTCCTGGGGGTGTAGCATACATCATGGCAACTACAGTGAGTGATGCCGCAGCGTACATTCAAAAGTTGCCAAGAGAACAGATCTTAAAAGTTCTCATCATAAGAAAAAACAGTTTGTGACTGTGCGTTGGTGGATGTTAACTAACTAGACTTGTGCTCGTTTCAGAATATATACAAATATCGACTCCCTGTGTTGCACACCTGAAACTAATGTAATATGAGAAGTCAATTATATCTCAACTAAAGAAAAGAAAAAGGAACCCCCTCCAGTCTCTCCGGCACAGCAAGGCCTTTCTGGCCCGCCGTGGGCTGCATCTCCCTCTCACGTTATCGCGTCCTTCTCCGTACTCTTCCGTCCCCGAAACTCTCTCTGCACCTCTGTTTCCTGTCTGCTACCTGCCGTGCTTCACTAGTACATGAGCTCCTTGAAGGCAGGGACCTCGTTTGTCCTGCGCCCCCGCGTGTCCCCTGGCCAGAAGAGTGCTTGGCAGAGAGAAGTATGACTGATGGTTAGTGGTTGGCCACTTCTGGTCACGCTGGCCAAGCAGGGCTACTCAGACCACTGCCCCATGGCTTTGGATTGTTCCTCAAAGCTTCAGAGGGGACCAAGGAGCAAATGTAAGGATAAAAAATAGCATCTGCATTTGAATGGTTTTGTGACTAGAATTGTAACTCTGTACTTTTCAATGCATAAAATTATGTACCAAAACAGACACATGACAGGCTTTCAAACCAACAGCTGGAACAGTATTTTCGTGACAATAGTGAAATATTTAAATTGTCCGGTGTTTATGGTTTAGATTCGTTGTGGCCCTTCATCAGTGACCTTGATGAGTTTTCACTCTCCCTCTTGCTTCAAGCTGTTATCCTTGGTGTAAGTCTGCGTTCTCTGTCTCTTCAGGGAGAGTGTGAGGTGTTACAGTATCAAGCTACATAATTACATCCGGGGACATTTCATTTCCCCTTATTCTTCCAGAGGTGGAATCTGCAGGGGCGGGGGGTGTTAATCATTTGTTACAAGGCTCTCTGCATAGCAGCATGTTGGTTGCTACCCAGAATCAGAAGCGCTCCTGCTGGCTGAAAGCATTCTTGGACGTGTCTCTTGGTGCATGATGGGCACACTTTCCTGTGTGGTTATACTCCTGAGAGGAAGTACTGGCTCAGGGTAGTAGCCGATGGCAGCCTCGTTTCCAAAGTGGGTGTACCAGTTGACCCTGCTACTTGTAGGGCGCGGCTGTGGCCCTCGGCTGGGCAGAAGCTTCTTGCTGGTTTTCTGACCTTGGGCTCCGGGGTGGTTCTGGTGGGAGGGTAGTGCTGTCCCGTGGTGGTTGAAGTCCCCCCCCCCCATGATTCATGAGGTGAACATCTTGTCTTTTGTTCTGCTGGCCACTTAGGTATCTTTTTTTTTTTTTTTTTTGGTGACGTGTCTTTTCAAGTCATGAGCTTGGTTTTCTTTTGGGTTGTTTATATATTTTTATTGACTTGTAAGGTATTCTTGAGAAGTCCAGATGTGAGCCCTTTGTTGGTTATGTCTGTGGTATCTTCTTCCTCTCCGGGGCTCACCTTGTCATTCTCTTAAAGGTGTCCTTTGATATCAGAGGTTCTTAATTTCAGTGCTATTAATTTTACCAGTCTTTTCCTTTATGGTTAGTGCTCTTTGGTTATTAACTTTATAGTGAGTCCGATACTCTCCTCTATTATCCTCTCAGAAATTTAGTGTTTTCTATTTCATAAAACAACTGAAATTAATTTTGGGGGGAGTCCGCTTTACTGAGATAAAATATGCATGCAATAAAATGTGCTACTTTAAGATCGACCATTCCTCGAGCTTTGACAGGTGTACCCTGTGGCATAGCCGTCACTACAGTCAGGATGCAGAACGTCTGTGGCCCCGGAGTGTTCCCTCGTGCCCTTTGCAGTCTTTCCTGCTTCCCTGTGGGCCCTGGCCCGTAGCTCCATTTGATTTGCTTTCAGATTACCGTAGTTTTAATTTGTTGAGAATGCCATGGACATTGAATCACACAGTGCGCCAGACTTGTCTCACTTAGCACAGGTCCGTGAGAGTCGTCCATGGTGGTGTCCGTGGCACTAGTGTGCTCCTTTCTGTTGCTCCGTGCTTCTCCATTGTACGAGAGACTGCGCCGTGCTCACGCACCCGCGGTTGCACATCTGGCCGTTTCCATGGGGGCTGCTGTGAAAGCAGTTGCTGTGAACACGCACATCTGAGTCCGGGGACGTGAGTTCATTTCTCTTGGGTAGACATCCACCGGTGGAATTGCTGGGTCTCAAGTAAGCACAGGGTTAAACTGTTTTTATTAGGAACGGGTAACCAGATCATTCTGCATCTTGACCGGTAATGCACGAGAGATTCAGTTGGTAAACTTGCCAACACTTGGTATCGCCTGTCTTTTTAATTTGAGCTGTTCTGTTCTAAGTAAAAATCTTTCTACTAACGAAGATGTGTAGCCATATCTTTTTGTGGTTTTAATGTTCACCTCCCCAAGGCTCACGGTGTGGAGCAGCTGTAAAGTGCTTCTTTGCCATCCACGGCTCCTTTGGTGATGGTCTGTTCGCATCTTCTGCCGTGTTTAGAAAACGTACGCCCCGGGTATCTCCTTTGCTCTGGCACGGTTGCCCCTCCCTCAGCACTCTGACACCAGGCCTGTGTGGGGGGGGTGTTCTGCAGTTGCACTCAGTTCCGACACCATCTACCTGGAGACAGCGTCAGACCCCACAGGTCAGGGACTCAGTCCCACAAGACCGCTCTTTCTCTGCCCGCCCTTCAGGTGCCTTTGAAGGTCCAGCTGGTCACCTGTGCTTCTGATTCATGGGCTCTAAATTGGAGGTTCCCACAACCCCCTCCTCAGGGTCGATTAACTTCCTAGAGTGGCTCGTAGAACTCAGGGAAGCAGTTTGCTCATGTTTATTGGTTTATCATAAAAGGATGTGATGAAGGGTACAGATGAGCCACCAGATGGAAGAAATGTGTAGGGTAAGGTATGTGGGCAGGGATAGAATTTCTGTGCCCTCTGTGGGTGCACCCCTCTCCCAGCACCCCGACATGTGCACCTGGCTGGTTGCTCTCTGGACCCCGTCCTGTTGGGATTTACAGGGGTTCCTCGCAGAGGCCTGCGATGGCTCATTGACTCCATTCCCAGCCCCTCCCCCTCCCTGGAGAACTGGGGGGAGGGGCAGGGTGGCCTGAAAGTTCCGAGCTTCTAGTCACCGCTGCTCTTTCTGAGGACCAGCCCCACCCAGGAGCCCCCCCATGTCACCTCATTAGGACAGAAGATGCTCTGAGTGCTCTTGGACGTAGGCAATGAGGAGGGCCCCAGGAGCACTGTGTCAGCCCTGGGGTCAGAGACCAGTACGGAGATTTTCTGTTATTTCACATGCCCCTTTTCTCCTTTGTCTTATATATTTTGATTTTGATCTTTTTTTTTTTTTTTTGGTAGTGTGGGGGGAGAAACTTTATTTTTTTGCTTAAATATTAGCATCATTTGTGGAAAAGACTGCCCTTTTAACCTCTGTTGAGTTTGGGGGTACTGATGCCTATACAGTTGAAAGTATATGTGTAACTTTTGACTCCCCAGAAACTGAACAACGAATAGCCTCCTGTTGTCCAGCAGCCTTAAGGACCATGTACATAGTCAACACGTAGCTTGTATGTTGCAGGCATGCGCACTGTGTTCTTCCAAGACAGTCAGCTGGAGAGGGAAGATTACTAAGGGCATGAGGAGGAGTGGCCCCGTGTTGTTCAGGGCTCCAGCTGTGTTTGCACGCGTCTGTTTCTGGGCACTCTCTGTTTGGTTCCCTTGGTCCAATTCCCTTTGTGCTGGCATCCTCTGCCTCTCCGGGACACTGGCGTCCCCCTGCCTCGCCCGGGCTTCGTAGTAAGTCTTGATGCCCTTTGATGGACTTCTCAACTTACTCTTCTTAAAGAGTGTCTCGGCTGTGCGCGGTTGTTTGCATTTCATGTATCTTTTAGAATTGTCTTGTCGCATTCAGAGAAGAAGCCTGTTGACATGTTGGCTGCAGTTGCATGGAATCCGTAGACTGAGTTTGAGGAGGGCTGAGAACTTCCTAATGCTGAGGGCTCAACCCGTGAACTTGCTCTGATCTCCATTTATCAAGGTCTTTAAACTTGTGATGGTTCTGGCACGTTACAGATCTGCGCATCTTTTAAAAACGTACTTCTGCATGTTTCCCATTGTAATTGCTATCTCTGTAAGATTTTTCTAGCTTACTTGTACATAGAAACGCAGTTTGGTTATATGTATGGACCTCGTAATCAGCGATGCTTGCAATCTTTCTAATAATGCGTCTTACTTCTTTTGGACTTTATACGTATGTACGCATAGCACCTGTGAGTAATGACTGTTTTGACTTCCACTTTTCTGAGCCTTTTATTTGGCAAGGATTTGTTAATTTTATGTCCCTTCAAGGAACCAGTTTTTGGGTCAGTTTATCTTCTGTTTGTGTGGTTCTTAGTAGACCAGTGATGTGTTTGGCACTTGGGCCCAGTAGGAGGTGTATCTGTGGCCTTAGTCCTTACTCCCGGTGGCCCTCCTTCCTGCCCATGATTGTTTTAACCTTGGGCTCTTTACCTTTGCAAATTTGTGTGCGGGTTTGGTTTCATTTTGGTGCTTTGCCTATTAAAGATGTGGAGGCCGGGACTTGAAATGGCATTTCTTAGTGGCAGGGCTGGGCCTCATCAACAGCTACTGACCTTTGCAAATTGCTGCAAACCACTGCTGTCTACTTGTTTTCACTGAGTGCTCAGGTCTGACACCATGAATCCTCATGCAGGGGCTCACAGATTTGGTAGAGTGGCACGGGGGGGCCGACCACTAGCCTGTCCGTGCTCCCTGTCCTGCTTCACGAGCGCCGGCTCAGTCTCTAGTTTGTCACGTTCAGAAAAGCTTGTGCCGCCTCTCAAAGTCACGGGAAATACCATTCCATTGGAAAATAATATACTATGCTTGATTTATAAAATTTAATCAAAATAACTAGCAGGAGTATTTTCAAAAGATAATTAACCCCTTTTGTCTTTTCATTTGTAAAATGAGAGGGTTTATAGCTCTAAAATTCTACCTTTTGCTGATATAAAGAGCTGTTTATGTAGTCTTTGTCGGAAATATAACAACTAGGCATCCACTTTGGACAAACAGAATTTTAATCAGTTAATACATATAACTCTACAATTTTTATTCTTATGTACTTTTAAAAGTTGTTTTGTTAAAATACCAACCAATGTGCATTCTGTTTCATAATGGTTTTACTTTTTCATTTTATAGAATTAACACTGAATCCTCCGGAAGGAATTGTGGCAGGTAAGGCACTAAAGTTAACCTCTTTATAATCTGCTTCTAACTGCCAACGTTGCCTTCAAAGTTAATTGTGGAAATTTTTTTTTTTCCTGCAGGCCCCATGAATGAAGAGAACTTTTTTGAGTGGGAGGCGCTGATCATGTAAGTTAGTTATATGTGTTTCTAGTTTTCAAGACTTTCTTGGACATTATTCCTTTGAATCCATTTAGCAGTAGGGCTGTGCTTAGAAATGACCGTTAGGAAAAAGGGTTTGTGCATCTCTTGAATTTAGCTCTTTTCTAGTCTGCTAGTCTGAGGCCAGAGAAGAGCACGGGTGTGTGTCCTGAGAAATGAAATGTTTCCTTAGAACCAGTAAAAGGTTTAGTTGATTTTATATCTCTAGAGTTCTACA
Source organism: Callorhinus ursinus (assembly GCF_003265705.2). Lineage (NCBI taxonomy): Eukaryota > Metazoa > Chordata > Mammalia > Carnivora > Otariidae > Callorhinus > Callorhinus ursinus. The sequence continues at coordinate 93,005 of NW_027397160.1, read as the reverse complement.
ATTATAAGGGTTTTTTCTTTTTTTTTTAAAGATTTTATTTATTTGACAGAGAGCAGAAGCAAGGGGAGGGGCAGGGAGAGGGAGAAGCAGACTCCCCACTGAGCAGGGAGCCCAATGTGGGGCTCCGTCCCAGGACCCCGGGATCATGACCTGAGCCGGAGGCAGACGCTTCACCAACTGAGCCCCCCAGGTGCCCCACAGTAATAAGTTTTGAATGTTGTGTGGCTGTGCTGGGTTAGCCTCAGACAGTGTCGGTGGTTTTGACTTCAGGAAGTCCCTAAGAGCCCACAGCTTTGAGGGAGGAATGGCCCCTCGTACCTGCACTTCCCCTTTCCTCTCGTCCCCATGGAGCTTGTCTTCTGCTGCTCTTTCCCCGTGCACCTCATCTGGAGTTCCATCGTCCCTGACCCCAGGACATGGCTTAGTTCTGAGGCCAGCAGTGTGGTTCCTGGCCCTGTTGTAGAAAGATCATGAGTGGATTTCCTATTTCACTTAGTGATGTTGCTTAGAAAGGGTCACAAATGGACCCCCGATTCTTTTTTTTTTTTGAAAGATTTTATTTATTTATTTGACACAGAGAGAAAGATAAAGAGAGAGAGAGCACAAGCAGGGTGAGCAGCAGGCAGAGGGAGAGGGAGAAGCAGGCTCCCCACTGAGCAGGGAGCCCGACACGGGACTTGATCCCAGGACCCTGGGACCATGACCTGAGCCGAAGGCAGCTGCTTAACCGACTGAGCCACCCAGATGCCCAGGATCCCTGATTCTAGAGTGTTCTACAGCCCTGTGACCCAGGCCCTTTGTTTGCCTTCCTCCCTCTTTACACGTACAGTTTTTGGCCATTCTTAGACTTGCTGTGTTTTCAACAAAATGTGGTTAAGTAAAATTTAGGCAGGTTGAGACTGACCCTCAGTCTCTCCGTTTTCTTACTAGTAAAATGAGACGGTTCAGTCAGTCGGCAAGTGTTGGGGTTGGACTTCGTTGGGTTGAGAAGTGCTCCGTGGGAGGGGCGGGGGCACGCGTGCACTTCAGACGTCATCTCACCTTGTGAGTCTGCCCAGGGCCAACGTCACATTAGTTTTTCATGCTTTACAAACAGATTGCTGATAAATGTTGTCCGTGGAGCTTAGATTAATACATGGAAATTGATGAGAAAGGGAGGGTTTTTTGGTAAGCAAAACATTTTAAAAATCATCAATTAACACCATCCAGAGAAAATACAGCATGGGTAACATCTGATAACTTGTAATATTCTAATTCCTTGGGCCTGTGATGTCCATTGTTTTTCCTGCGTTTAAATGTTTCTGGCGTGAGGATGTCTTTGCAATTTGTATTTCTTTCTTTCTTTTTTTTTTTTAAAGATTTTATTTATTTGACAGAGAGAGACACAGTGAGAGAGGGAACAAAGCAGGTGGTGTGGGAGAGGGAGAAGCAGGCCTCCCGCCGAGCAGGGAGCCCGATGCGGGGCTCGATCCCAGGACCCTGGGACCATGACCTGAGCCGAGGGCAGACGCTCAACGACTGAGCCACCCAGGCGCCCCAACAACTTGTATTTCTGTCTCATCAGCTATTGTGTCTTTTGTCCCCTAAAGCAATTACAGTGGGATGGTGAGTCTCCTGCTCAGCAGTGTCCTATGTCTAATGGAACATGGCATTGTCCACTGTGTCAGCCGTAGGTCCTTTTATTTTTAAGGAAACAGGAGATTATATCACATGAACTTGATTCGTAACCCTCTTTTTCCATTTACTGTATCCTGTGCATTGTCTCTGTGTTAATGCAGGCACGTGGGAGCAAGCCTGGTGGGGGGGCGGTACACGGGGTATTGGGAGGCTTAGTGCGGAGGTTAGTGGGCCCCCGGCAAGCCTTCTAGCTTGCAGGATATTGGCTTGTGCCCATCAGCAGACATGTGAGCCCTCCAGTAGGGTTTCTAAAAAAGTGTTGGGGTAACTAAACCTGTTAGGGTAACTATTACTAATTTTAGATAAACACTATAAAATTAAACCAATATTTTGAAAACACAGTAGCAATCAGATGCCAAGGCAACAAAAGCAGAAATCAACAAGTAGGACGTCAGACTGAAAAGCTCCCGCTTAGCGCAGGAAACCATTGACAGAGTGAAAAGGCCACCTCTGGGACGGGAGAAAATATTTGCAATTCCATATCTGATATGTCCAGTATATATAAGGCACTCACACAACTCAACAGCAAAAAATAAATAGTCTGATTAAACAATGGGCAGAGGATCTGGACAGACACTTTTCTAAAGAAGACATCCAGGTGGCCAACAGGTACATGGAAAGGTGCTCACCATCACTCATCATCGGGGGAGTGCGCATCAGACCCACAGTGAAACCTCCCCTCACACCAGTCAGAATGGATGTCACACAGAAAGACAAGAAACCACAGATGCTGGGGGGGATGCGGAGCAAGGGGAACCCTCCCACACTGCTGGTGGGAATGCGAGCTGGGGCAGCCAGTCTGGAAGACATTGTGGAGGGTCCTCAAAAGGTTAAAAATAGAGCTGCCCTACGACCCAGCAATTGCACTACTGGGTGTTTACCCAAAGAAAACAAAAACACTGATTCAAAAAGTTGTCTGCACGCCCGCGTTCACTCGCAGCATCATTTACAACAGGAAGCAGCCTGAGTTGCTCTCCAGCAATGGATGAATGGATAAAACAGACGGGATGTGTACACACACGTACACACACACGTACACACATGTACACACACGTACACACACACATACACACACACAGGTAGTACCCATAAAAAAGAGTGAAATCTTGCCATTTCTGAAAACGTGGATGGACCTTGAGGATATTATGCTAAATGAAATAAGTCAGAGAAAGATAAATACTATACGATCTCACTTACAGGTAGAATCTAAAAAACCAAAAACCCCCATACTTCTACAGAGAACAGATTGGTGCCAGAGGTGCTGGGGGTGGGGGCGGTGGTGGTGAAATGGGCGGAGGATGAAAAGGTACAAACCTGCAGTTACCAGGTAAATCTGTCCCGGAGGTGTAAGGGACAGCATGGCGACCAGGGTCGGTGACATTGTGGTAGGTATTTGAAAGTCCTCAGGAAGTGAGTCTTACAAGCTCTCATCACAAGAAGAAAGAGTTTGTAACTTTGTACGGTGATGGATGTTCACCAGATTGACTGTGGTGACGGGTCTGTAGTGTCTCCGGATAGTGACTCCTTATGCTGTGCTCCTGGAACACAGAACTTCGGATACCGGTTATGCCTCAACTTAAAGTAATGAGAGCTTTTTCAGGTTTCTTCAGCACTTTTACATTTGAATAAGGCTTTTGCATTAGTATGGAATTCCCCTGCTTCAGGATTTGGTGAGCCTGTGGGTCTTGGTCCTGTTCCAGACCCTTTTACAAACAAGAGGCCGTTTACAAATGTACTTAAAACATCTCTTAAGGAATTAACTGTCCTCCCTTTGATTGGTCTCACGCTGCTATTTTGGCGGACAGCTGGCTGAGTTTCACTCTTTAGTGATAGGTTTTCTTTTCTCTCTTTTTATTCTTTGATTGTCTCCAGAGTTTTTCCCGTGCCCCGGTGTTTCTGAAACCATGCTTTTGCCCCATTTTCTGGGAGGCAGGGTGCCTCCGGGTTGGTGGCTCTGCTCACCCCCAGGGCCTCCGTCTCTCCTCGGCTGTGCAGCGAGGAAAACAGCTTTCCAGGTGCTCAAGCCGCAGGTACTACGGGTACAGGTGTATGTGTCATAGGTGACCCCTGATGCCCCCTGAGAGAACGAGGTGGAGGGTGTACGATGGGAGCGCAGCGAATTAAAGCACAGCAGGAGAATATGAAAGAACAAAGTTGCCGCAGCCTCTTCTCTGATGAAAAGTAGAAGGCAGCTCTGGGGCGCCTGGCTGGCTCTGTCTTGGGGTTGTGAGCTCAAGCCCTACGAGGGTGTAGAGACTCAAATAAAACCTTAAGAAAATAGTTTAAAAAAAAAATGGTAGAAGGTAACTCTGCTGGCTGTCGGCTGAGCATATGGTGGAGTTTGAGCTTGTGGCCAGGAAGAGGGCTGGGGTTTCCTGTCAGACGAGATGTGGGGCTCAAGGGTTGGGCGGCTGGCATGGCTTCGTGCTCTCGGGCCGGCCACTCTTCCCTTGTCTGGATCAAAACAAAGAGGCCCATCGTCTTTTTAGACAGGTGGCATCACGTTCTGCCTCTCCCAGGTCCAGAGTCTCTGGCCTGTGCGACCTTGTTGCCCTGGGCTGTCCGAGGTCCTTGACTGCCCCTGGTGGATGTGCTCCTCGGGTGGAGCCTTCAGTGAGGACTGGAGGAGCCCGTGGTGCAGGCCGGCTGTTTGTCCTCTGTGGCTAGGAAAGGTGTGAAGGCCTCTGGGATCTCGCTGCCGTGTTCTGTCCTTCCCCAGTGTTCTTGGTGCAGCTGGTGTGAGTGACCTGCCTGCCTGAGCCACAGCCTAGCCACTGGCCCCTCCAGACCAGAGGCTCTGGTAAAATGAGAAGGACCTCCCACTCCCTCCAAGTGGTTGGGGACCCTTCGCTGGCTCCCCCCACATGTCACAGCCGTGGGTGTGAGGACCCCCAGGTGGTGCTCCTCTGTCTGTGCTCGGCCTAGGGGGCTAGGTGCAGAGGTCAGGGTCGCGGCAGCTACCCTCTACGCCAGGCCTGCTCGTTTGCAGAAGACCGTCTGGCGTGTCTCTTGTCCATGGTGTGTGTCCTGACAGAAGCCTGTGGCACTAAGATGGCTTTGTCCTCATCGGTGCTGTGGGCTCCCTGGCCCAGCAGCCGCGGCCTGGGGCTTGGTCCGCGGCCCTGTGCGAGGAGGTTTCCTGCAACGCTCACTGCAATAATTAAAGAATGGAAACACGATTGTCCAAGGTAATGCGTGGAACACATGTGCAACACACGTGCTGTCCAGCGTTGGATGGCACACAACACGGAAACAGTTCAGGTGGGAGCTGTGTGCTGGTGTAGAAAGGTATCCAGTGTGTCACTGAGTGGAAGAAGCCAACTAGGGAATGGTGGGCCTAGATCAGTGTTGTCACCGGGATGATTTTGTTGCTACCCCCCCGCTCCCGGGTGGTGTCTGGAGACATTTCTTGTTGTTACAGCTGGGGAGCCAGGGGTGCTCCAACTCCCAGCATCCGGGGGGAGGCTGCTGACCACCTCATGGCCTGGACAGTCCCTTACAGCAGCCCAGCCAAGCCTTTTGGGCTTGGGAGTCAGTGCTGAGGCTGAGAAACAAGTTTCATCTGTGTTAAGTGTATAAGTCAGAGGTTTTAATAAATTCATGGAGTTTTGAAGCCATCCCCACAGCACTTTTACAACATTTCCAAAAAGGTCTTGGTGCCTCTTGTCAGTCCACATTCCCACCCTCAGCCTGAGGCAGCCTCTCTTCCACTTTTTGACTCTATAGATTTGCCTTTTCTGGACTTTTCCTGCAAATGGAATTATAAAATTGCCAATCTTGTGTGTCTGGCTTCTTTCACTCCTCAGAATGCATTTGTGATTCCTTCACTTGCTGTGTGTGTCACGCCTTCCTCTTTGCACTGAACCGGGTCCCCTGGGGGGATGGGCTGCCCCTGCCTTATGCGCTCACCACTGCGCGACGGGCCCACCGCGGGAGGGGCGCTGGGCTGTTAAGACACACGGTGCACAGAGTCTGTGTGGGTCTGTGTCGTCGTTGCATTTCTGCGTATTGCTGGATCCGTAGGACTGGAGTTGCTTTTACGCGGAGTAAATTCATGTTGAGTGTCTTAAACTGTCACACTGCTTTCCCCAGTAGCTTACCATCTACCTTCCCGCCAGCTCAGATGAGAGGTCTCATTTCCCCACCCCCTCGCCCACACTTGGTGTGTGATCACAGCTGCCCTGTGGGTGTGCGGTGGCATCTCATTGTGGACTTGATTTGAGTTTTCCTAATGACTAATGGTGTTGAGTGTCTTTTTATGGGCTTGTTAGCCATCCATGTATCTTTGGTGAACTTCAGAACTTTTGCCCATTTTTTAATTGGATTGTCTTATTGAGTCATAAGAGTTCTTTATATATTTTGGATACAAGTCCTTTATCAGATATGTGATTTTCAGATGCTTTCTTGCAATCTCTGGCTTTTCCTTTTTCATTTTCTAAATGGACTCTTTTAAAGCTCAAAGGTTTTTCATTTTGATGAGGTGCAGTTTAGCAGTTTTTTTCTTTTATGGATCATGCTTTTGGTGTCATGCCAACCCAAGGTTACAAAGGCTTTCTTTTATGTTTTATATTTGTAGCTCTTACACTTAACCTTTTGCATTTTTTATCCATTTTGGGTTAATTTTGGATATGGCGTTTGGTGTAGGGGTCCAGCTGCATTCATTGACAGGGGGTTGTCCAGTTGCCTTGGCAGCTTTGTCAAAAATCAACGGACCACACGCGTAGGGGTTTCTGTCTGGCTCTGAATTAGGTTCTCTTGATCTGGGCCTGTCCCCCTCCACACACGCAGTCTTGGTTCCTGCAGCTTTAGAGGAAGTTTTGGAATTGGAAAGCATGAGTCCTCTCGTTTTGTTCTCCTTTCTCAAGATTGTTTTGCCCCTTCCTGGGTCCCTGCATTTCCATCTGAATTTTAGGATCAGCGTGCCAGTGTCTGCAGAAAAGCCAGCGGGAGTTTCCACGGGGATGGTGTGCAGTCTCCGGTCAGTTTGAGGACTGTTGCCGCCCTCCAGTCTGGAGGGCTCTCACGTGGGCACATGGCCTGTCTCTCCACTCGGTAGGTCTGTTCAAATTCCTGTCAGCAGTGCCATGATCCATTTTTAATTTGAAAAAAGCCAGTTTTGTGGATGAAGGTGTGTGAGTTTATGAGCATAGAGACGAGCTTGGAGAGTAACGAGGCTTCCCTGTGTCAGCCTTGGGAAGGCGATTCTGGAGGGGGCGGGCAGGGAAGAATTTTGGTTTCAGTTTATGTATCTCCTGTATTTGAATATTTTCCAACACATGATTTTCTAGTTAAAGTCAGTTTATGTTGTAAAAAAGTTGTTTGTCAGAACTGACTATGAAGTTCTTGGAATGATAGACTTATTTAGTACATGTTAAATATGGGTCAAATACATTTGATTTAAAGTTCTCAGAGATATCTATATCACAGAAATCCCCACATTAGAGTATGCCTGCAGCCTCCTTCTAGACAGATTCAATCTGAGAAAATTATATGGAAGAAAACCTGTGTTTGCTACTGCCAATGCTGTCCCGAAACGGAGGGCCTGCCCGCCTCCTCCCATGTTTCTCGGCCTTGGTTCTGTACCGTAGGACGATCAGGGTGCACAGAGCACAACAAAGGAAGAAAAATGCAACAGACAGCTGTCCGGGTCCACCCCCAGAGACACTTGCCCTGGGGCTGTCTCTGTCCTGTGAGCACACCTGCTCCTTGCCCTGGGTGCTCCCCTCAGTCCCAGCACCCTGGAGCCCCTGCTGCCTCTCCTGCCAGGCTGTGGGTTCCTGCTGCCCGGAGAGCAGCCTGGGCCCTCAGGTAGCTGCTGGTGCTCCTTCCGTCCTGGCATGGGGTGAAGCCCAGCGGCTGGAGGGATTGAAGGCCAGGAGCTCATGGTAGAGCTGACACGCTCAGCCTTCCAGGGCAGCCCAGCACGGGGGGCTGTGTGGGCAGCCACCTCCGTGGGTGAGCTGGGGCACTCAACTGTGGAGCAGCGATTGCGGGAGGGAAGGGACGCCCGTGCCAGGGCCTGCAAGTGGAGGCTGTCTCTTTTCTGCTGCAGGTGGTCTTGACTTTGGAGACATCATTCTCCCTTAGCAATGCAGTTCAAGTTGGAAATTACTAATGAATGGTTTACAGTCTCCATGACTTAAAACCTTGTCGTGTGTATGTTTGAGACATTTTGTCCATGTGCTGTGACAGACTTGCAGCCGGAGTGACATGCAGGCTGCGGGCGGGAACAGGCCTGGCGGGCAGATGGCTCACTCCCACGCAGACACACCCAGGGTGCACAGTAAGCACTGTGGTCTCCCTGCGGCCTCCGGTATGCAGGCCTGGAGGCTTCTTCTGTTATGTAGACGCAGTTTTAGAAGGGAGAAGCAAGGAAGAACAGTTTCTCACTTGAATTTAGTGTTGAAAGACTAAACGAGCATTTCTCCAGGTTTCAGGGACTCTGCAAGTGGGCGAGTGTCTTTGGTGGTGCATGATTGCAGTCGTCCTGCAGCTCTGCGCACAGGATGAGCTAGGCAGTGTACCTTCTCGAAGGGAGAGCGTGGCCTATCGGTGGCCAGCTTCAGACGGTGGGTGCTGTCCTCTCAGTATCTGCTCAGCCTGTCGTTCACCTGCCGTCAGCCAGCCAGAGTGAGCGGCTTAAAATGTGGTTTTCTGTACAGAGTAGAGCGTGGTTGTGACGTTTCCCTCAGATACTTGTCTTAGAGAGTGAGGGTGCTTACCTCAGAGCTCTGAAATGTTGTAGACCGTTATTTTAATGAATCGATGGACAGTAATTTGCTGGCTTTGAAGAATTTCTGTTTGTTTTAGATAAATTTGTTTCCTGTCTTACTTTATTTTACCTGAGGATTTTTGAGATGAGGCCTTTTAGTGAGAGAGAAGTGAGGCGGTCTGGAGTGTGGCACCAAAGTTCGTCCAAAAATAACACTGATTATCTTTCTCGGTCTCGGTTCAGGAGTTGACACGATAGCATTTTCCAGAGTCAGCAGGCACACGTGGGGCCCCTGCGTGCTTGTCCTGTGCAGCAGGGCATCCTGGAGGAGAAGGAAACCCTCGTTTCAAACCAGTAGCGAACTAGGGCATTTGAAAACAGCTTTGATATTTAAGATGTGGGAGCACTTCAGGAAATGTTTGATCATGCTTTTCTGAGGCTACGGACGACCCGGTGGATTTTTTTTTTTTTTTTTTTAATGTGAAAGAAAGCTCTATTATGAGAAACAAAGAACTGTTATCAGAGTGTTGAGCAAATACCATTTGGCTCATTCCAAAACACTACCCAGACTTTTTTTTTCTCTTCTAACTCTGACGTGCCAGAAATTCGGAGGCATTGGCAAGCATTCCTGACATACGACAGTGTTGCTTTCAGAGGCCCGTGTTTGCCCAGCCTTCCGAGTGGGCAGTTGGAACCACGCTGTACCCCTCACTCCTGTAACCAGACCGCCGTAGCACCTCGCTGCGCCCTGTAATCGTTGGCCTTCCCCGCTTGGCTAACAGTGGTGGGGAAGCGGTACTTGCAGACACCCTTCATCAGGGGGCCAGTGGACAACTAGCGGGGTGGCACTTAGCATCTGCCGGGAGCTCTTCTGCTGGAAGAGGCGTGGGATGATCATAAATCTCTCATTCTGGTCTGTGCTGGGTCTGTGCGTAGAGGAAGAGGCTTCCAGGACGGCCACTGGGGAAGCGCAGAGCAGGCCTTGGACTGCCTCGCCCGGCAGCCCGCTGGGGGTGGCGATGGTGCTGGCTCTCTGTGCCGTCTGCGGCCCCCTCTGTGGGACGGACGCCCTGCTCGGCACTTGTCCCTCTTCATGTGGCTTTCCCTGTCCTGGTTTCCTGCCAAGGCTCTGGGTGCTGTTGGGACGCTCACCCCTCCAACACAAAGTAGCTATTCACTGTGGTTTCCCCCCAGAGTAGCAAGGGCACAGTTTTCAAAATCAAGGTCGGTCTCTTAAATAGAAAAAAAAAAAAAAAAAAAAGCGCTCTCCAAAACACTTTTCCCCTTGTTCTCGTTTTGACTCTTTTACTGCGGCCCCCTTTCTCCCGGGATGCGATCCTGGTGGCATCCGCTGCAGGGCACCATGGAAAGCCCTGAGCGGCTTCACCAAGTGACGGGAAAGCCCTCTGCTCGGTTTCCTTTTGAGTTTTTTGTCTTTTTTCTTTAATTATGGCGATAAACATGGTTTATACTTTTTGCAAGTTTATATTATTTTGCTGAATCAAAGTAATTTATTGATTTGAAACAAATTTGTACTTTGAAAAAATGATTTTTTAAAAATGAGGGCTGTCTTGGAATAAATCTATTTCAGCTCTCTTTTTCCTCTGCCTTATCTGGTTTTCATCTTGGACGGTGGCACGTCTGCCGTGCTGAGCGGCTCCTGCAGCGGCCTGGGTCTCAGATGTGTTTGTAGAGCTGCTAGAACACGTCCTGCTTAGCGAGGCCAGGACCTCCCCGAGGGACGACTCTGCTCATGTGGACATGGGTCGTGGCTGCCGCTGTCTTGGTGTCTGTCGTTTTCCAAAGACTTACGTAGGGAACGGCTCATCTGTAAGGGAGGGGTCTTTCTCTCTTGAGCTGGGGGCTCTTCCTGTCTGCTGCCTTCGTGTCTCACACGTGGGTCAGGGTAGTGTTAATTTACACGTGTAGTGTTCAAGTTTGACAGGACTTAGAGGTGGTTTAGTCCGTTTCTGCCCCTCCCCGTGTGTCCCGTGTGAGGAGGACCGAAGCCCAGGCAGACAGGCGGCTGCCTCGGGACGGGGCCTCAGGTGAGCCTGCGGGCTCGGCTCTGATGCGCATGTGCACGCCTGGCCCTCCTCCACGGAGCCGGTGGTCATGTGTGTGCTCCTTATCTGTTTCTCTGAGGTTACCGAATCATTTCTTAGGCACATTTAAAAAATTTAAAATAGCCTTTGAAATAACAACTCTTAACCCTCATTTAATACAATGGTGCTGTAATGTGTGCCTAATGTGTATCTTTATCTTCGAGTGAAATTACAGCCTGCATACAGAAAACAGAATCCCTTGGGTCTTATGATGTTGCTATTAGTTCTTTCCTCGGATCCCATATTCTGGGTTGGCTGTGCTGCCCCTGAGTACCTTCATTAATGCAAACGCTGTGCCTGAAATTCGGTGTTTGTGCTTTAAACCAGATTGCAGTGGGACCCTGAGACATTACTTTCCCATTCAGAACAAGTACCAGTTTATCATTATTATTTACATAATCTTTTTGTGTGCGTTTGTAGAGCAGTAGAAATTTCCTAGCTGCTTACAACAGTGTGGTGGACACTGAAAAACCCACTTGAACGTCGCTGTACTTTGTCTCCTAGGGGCCCAGAAGATACCTGCTTTGAGTTTGGGGTCTTTCCTGCCATCCTGAGCTTCCCATTGGATTACCCATTAAGTCCCCCAAAGATGAGATTTACCTGCGAGATGTTTCATCCCAACAGTAAGTGCTGTGGGGTGTGGTTCCGACAGCGAGGTGTGGGATCGTGTGGGTATAGGACAGGTGCTGTCGGCCTTGTAGAGCTCAGAGGGTGTTCCCTGGGTGCTGATCTGCAGCCACTTAGCCGTGGTGGTGTTGACATCAGTTGAACGACTGCAGCGTAGATGAAGGAGAATGTGGACCTGACGCCGGACGCCGTCTGACCTCCGGCGGGTCGGCCAGAGGACGCGAGCATGGCTGTGTGCGGAGGGCGACGCCAGCCCCTGGCCCCGTGGGGTTGCTAACAGTGGGGCCCGGTCAGAGCGGTCTAGGCTTTCGGCCCCAGAGAATCAGTCAGCTGAGCTGCACTAGACCGTATATTACAGTTTGATATAGATATTTTACATGATCTACAGTAATATTTGATAATATAGAATGATAGTTCTGGATTCGATGAGAAAAGCAGGTTATGTTTAATCATGCTTGTTACAATTTTTTTTGAAAAAATTCACATGTAAATATAAATAACTGGAAATGTAGCACAAAATTGTCGAAAGTGATTCTGTCAATAATGGGATTTTTTGTTTTTATAAATCTTTTTTCTAAAATAAACATGTATTTTAAAGAGGGGGAAATGACATCATTAAATAAATTTATTGGACTTAAGTTGGAAAAGTGTCTGGTAGTAGGCGTTGGAATTCCTGAATGACTATGGTTTTTATTTCTTCCTTTTACAAGAGGGGATTATAGATAAGACAATTAGTAAGAAAATATGTTGTATCTTTAATGATCATATTTAGGATAATGTTCCTTTTTTTAAAAATTTTTTTAAAGATTTTATTTATTTATTCATTTGACAGAAAGACAAAGAGAGCACAAGCAGGGGGAGCAGAGGGAGAGGGAGAAGCAGGCTTCCTGCCAAGCAGGGAAGCCCGCTGCGGGCTCCATCCCAGGACCCTGGGATCAGGAACCAGCTGATCCACCCAGGTGCCCGTAGGATGATGTTCCTTTTTATAAATGATGATTGCCACTAAATCATGATCTTAATAGTTGTAGAGAAGAAGAGCAAGTAAGATACACTGTTTTGTAGAAATGAAATATTTTCTTATTTGAGTCGGATTCCTTTTCCTATGCTTTTCTGCATATGAAATAGCTCAAGGCTAATTTAATCCACGAGAGCATTTACAGAACTTTCTGAGCCTTTGATACCCCTTGGCGTACAAATGAACCCACCTCGCAGTTCTCCCCTAGCCTGCACCTGTCTGAGCACCTCCACAAGGGGGAGGCCTGCCCAGACCCCTGCCCCCGCTGAGAAGGGTCTCAGGATTACCCGCCCGTTGGACATTCTGTCCAAACCCTCATTTGGAATTTCTCATGTCCCGCTGATGTTACATGTGGGTAGTTAGCTCCCTCCTCAGAGAGACCATTTTGAATTTTTCTTATCTCACACTGGTGCAATTCTGTGTGCACAGTAGGTGCTCAGAAACACTCCTTCTTTCGAGAAGGCTGGCCATGAGGTGGCCGTGGTCGAGGTTGGGTGGTGCGTGTGTATGGGCGTCCATCATATTGCTGTTGACTTTGGCATGTGTTTAGGATTTTCTGTCATGCAGAGTTTAAAAATATGTTGTGGTGCATAGAGTTGATTCAAGAAGTCAGCAGTTTCAAATGGATTGACTGTAAAATGCAACAATAAAAGGATTATGAGCAATTACGAAACAGTGAGGTTGTATTGAAGATGAGCACGTTCTTGAGAAGAGCACCTGGGACGTGGTGTCAGAGACCAATGTGGCCGCCAACGGATGATTCGATCATATACCCACAATAGTCTGATGTCCAGATAGTTAATACAAGTAGCTTTTAAATTTGGCCTTAGTGTAAGTGGATGTGTGTTATTTTTATTTTGTAAAAATTATTTTTGAGAACCACTTAGTAGGTTTGCCAAATTGGTCAGTCCATAAATACTTTAAAAGAATAATTCAGCACATGTGCTGAGACTTGCTGGGATACAGGAGTGAACAGATAATAAAAGGTAGGGGCCTCGACCATCACGAGCTCCCCGTCTGAGGGCAGGGGTAGACACGGATGGAAAAATACAGATAAATGTCAAGTCACACCACGAGGCCAAGGAGGGCGCACTGTGGAGGTGGTGGTTGAGCTCACCGTCTGCAGGGAGAGCAGTAGGAGTTACCCAGGGATCTGTGGGGGGTCAGGAGGGTCTAGCACATGTGAAGGCCCCTTGGAGGGAGCAAAGGGGCCAGACCAGTTCAGGTCGGTCAGTAAGAAGGAATATTTGCGCCAGGAGCAGTGGAGATCCACGGAGCGAATCGGAGTGAGGGAGGGAGTAGCGTGGCCAGCGTGGTCTTTGAAGGGTCACTGGCGGTGGTGTAGAGGACAGATTGCAGGGCTGGGATGCCAGCGTGGTGGCCTGGGGAACGAGGGACCAGCAGTGTGGAACCAAGCCTGGGCATTGACAAGGGAGGGATGGGGGTGGGGAGGGATTAGAGGGAGGCTTGGGGTGGGAAACTGAGGCACCCCGTGAGAGAGGAGGGGGCGGGGACACCGCTGCTTCTCTGTGTTTCTGGGTGTGCCCGGTCACCGTGTGGCGGTACCACTGGAGTCGGAAACCTCATGGCAGAGACTGTCCAGAGCCGTGGGCGCCCAGGCCCTGTGCAGGGCCCCGCGGAGGGGCATCCTGATGTCGACGGCAGGTTCGCACACGCTTTCCCTCTGCGGGAGGTTGCACAGGCTCTGGGCGGCCAGAGCAGAGACCTCTGGGCTAGGGGTGGTCAGAAGAACAAGGAACGATTTACCAAAGGGAGGCCCTTAGAGCCGCTCAGGTTTCTCAGTGGTCGGGGGTTCTGAGCTCACGAGCCAAGGGGACTTACATAAATTTATTCTGAATTGTCTGTTGTTTTTATTATTATAAGTTACCGGCCTTACAGTTTTCTAGTTGAGTCTATCCTGGGTATGCACTGAACCACCCGAGAATCTCCTGTGCGTGAAAGAGAGACATGACAGATGCCTGCAGTGTCCTCGGTAGCATTGGTCACACATTACGAGTAGAAACGCCTCTTTACCCAGACCGCAGGCTTCTGGTTCCTGGTGCTGCGTGGTGGGGGTGGCGTAATTGGACACAGCTGATCTCCAGAGGCACAGATGACCATCACCTGTCTTTGTTAGAGTGAGTCCCCAGGAGAAGCCAGGGCACCTTCTTCCTTCGTGGTGTTTCGGTAATCCTGGTTGCCTTCATCCTGGTGCTGTGGATATAGATTTTTCACAGTCCAGTTCCAGGATTTCATGGTGGAATTAGGAACATCTCAGAAATCAGCTCGGAAAGTTATTGTGAGTAATCCTAGTTATAAGAGTTATTTTGCTGAAATATTTCACTGCCAGGTAACCTTTCCTTTATTTAGTGCTTTTAGATATAGTACTAAAAAAGAAAAAATCCCTGTGAAGGTGGAACCATTGGGGGTGCCTGGGACCAACCAGACGGGCCTAGAGCCCGGTCGGGGGGCGAGGGGTCCACCTGGCCGTGTGGACCTGAGCGTGGCGCTCGGGGCTTGGGCTCTGCTCCAGCCCTGTGAACAGCCGGCTTTCCGTGTCTGCACTGCTTACCTTCTTACCGCGGTGGGGCCCGGCCCCGTTCTCTCGGCTCACCTGCTGTGTTCTGACCCCTGCAGTCTACCCTGATGGCAGAGTCTGCATTTCCATCCTTCACGCTCCGGGCGACGACCCCATGGGCTACGAGAGCAGTGCTGAGAGGTGGAGCCCCGTGCAGAGCGTGGAGAAGATCCTGCTGTCGGTGGTGAGCATGCTGGCAGGTAAGGCGGCCGTCCCGGCCCCCGGAGGAGGGAGCCAGACAGCGCGGGGGGCTGCTTCTCTGTCCTCATGTAGTTTTTCCTTTATAAGTCATTTCGGTTTGTGATCTACATACGCTGTTTTCTCCTTTTTCGTTGAGTTATTTGTATATGCTTTTCCAAGTGTAAGCAAGCTTTTCATACTTACGAATTTTAAAGTTTGTGTTGTTATCTATTGTATGTTGACCAAAATGAGCCGCGCTCCAGTCCTCAGGCATCGCGTTCGTGGAATGGGTGTCTGTTGGGGCACCTGCTGTGTCGCAGACGCTGGGTCCTGGGGTGTCAAGCTTGGTGTGTCCTAAACCCCAACTTTAAGGCCTGCTTTCTGAGGGGACTTTCCAAATCCACAGTGGTTGCCAGTCACTGATCCATCCTGATGGAGACACACACAGGGGCCGTTGGGCCCGGTCCCACGGTGGCGCTGTCTGGGATGAGTTTAGAACGTGTAGGAGGTAACGAGCTACGGGGGAGGGAGAGGCATTCGGGGTGAGGCCTCTGGCCCTCGTGGGGGCACTGCCCGCACCGGTTGTGGCTCCAGCTCAGCTGGGGGCAGGGGAGACTGAGCCTCCCGGGGATGTTAGCAGTGCCGTAGCAAGATTGTCCTCGCGGCAGGGTGCCTGTTGGGCAGGTGTCGCGGGGGCCGGGGAGGAAAGCCCTTCCGGCGGGGGCCGGGGACAGCTGTGGGGCGACAAGGGCGGGGGCGCCGGGGGGCTGGGGCTTGCTGACGTGCACGGTGACTCCTGTGCTTCTGACCTCAGCGCTGGGGTGGAGGGCCGCCGTCTCTGGGGACAGGAACCCAGAGGGGCCGGATTGAGAGAAGAGTCTGGCGTGGGAGCGTCCGTTCTTGGCGGTTGCTCAGCCGAGGCCAGCTGTGGAAGTGAGGCTGCGGGCTCAGGTCTGGACAAGACGGTGGGTGAGCGGCAGGACAAAGGGGACGAGAAAGGGCACGAGGGAAGGAGGGGGGTCCTCAAGGAGCGTAGGGAGGAATGACCTAGACGACCAGGAAGGAGAGAAACGGAGGAGGGCCGGGAGTGCTGTGGGAGGCCTCAGTGGGCCCTCCGGGTACCGCGAAGGCCGGGACGTCCGTGCGCGTGCGTGCTGGAGGGCGGGGGCGCCCGCCTCCGTTCACACGCTGAGGGAGGGCATCGAGTGAGTGGCGGTGGGTCGGCTTCTTCAGGTGTCAGCTGTAGATCATACCGTGACACACGGTTTTGCTATAAATTTTTTTCTTAAAAGGTTTTATTTTTATTTTAGAGAGCGAGGAGACCCAGAGGGGGAGAGAGTCCCAAGCTGATTCTTGAAAGGTTTTAACGTGGGGGCGCCCGGGGGGCGCAGCGGTCGGCCGTCCGACTCCTGATCTCATCTCAGGTCTTGATCTCAGAGCTGTGAGTTCGAGCTGGGATTGGGCTCCACTCTGGGTGTGGAGCTTGCTTTAAAAAAAAAAAAAAAAAAAGGTTTTCGTGTATCCCGTACGTGCTGCTCTCGCGGAGTACACGCCCTCTCTTCTGAGCTACTTTTCCAGCCCCCTGTCGCCCCCCGCCGCCCCAGCTCGGCCGCGGCCGGCTGCCCCACTTGGTGCCCTCCGGCCTGGCCTGCTTTAAGAGGCTGCAGCCCTTGGTGCTCTGTGAGCCGCCCGGGCCCTGGGGTTTCTGCAGTCGGACCTGCTCAGGGGTCCCCTGAGCACACACCCTCCTCGAGGCCTGCGGGACCCCGGTCCCCTGCCTCCTGCTCTCCTGCTCTCCTGCTTCCCACTTCGTAGCTCTGAGTTTGAAACGATGCACGTGTGGACGTTCACGGTCTGTGGGCGCGCTAGACGGTGCGCCCTCTGCACACCCAGGGCCCTGCACGAGTGTGGGGCGCACAGGATCTGCCGAGGAAGGGTTCGTTGAGTGATGGGAGGCAAGAAGTTATCTCGGCTGGAGAAACAGACGCGCTGGCCGCGGAGGGAAGCGAGGCGGGGCCATAAGGGAACGGCCAGGGTCCTGCTTGCGGCCGCGCTGGCTCTTGGCTGCCTGTTCTGTTCTGATCCGGCGCTTCCCGGTGTTCTAGCTCCCTGCCCCGCGGGCCCCGCTGCCTCTGTGTGCGTGTGTCCTGATCTGTCTGGGGCACCTGCTGCGGTCAGGTGCGCCCCTGGGCCGGACATCCACCTCGCCTTGGCCTCGGGCAGGAGCTGGGTGGGCAGCCGGAGGGAACAGTGGCCCAGGGTTTCCGGAGAGAACGTCTTCCGGACGCTCGGGGGGGTAGGGGTCGCGAGGGTGGGTCCTCGTGCCGCATGCGGGTGTCCTGACTTCACGCTGCCTCTCAGCCCTCCCCCCCTCAGTCTGTCCTCGGGGAGCTGACTTCCTTCCCTAGCATTTCACAGGCTCCAGAGTCTCCCGTTGGTCTCTGGGACATAGCCTCGGAAAGACGCACGGGGGTTTTAAGTGAAACGGAAGACCTCGCCAGGCCTTTGCTTTCCAGAGGCCCTTTCACAGGGAGGGCGTCTCCTTCTCTTCTCTTTCAGAGCCCAACGATGAGAGTGGCGCTAACGTGGATGCTTCCAAGATGTGGCGGGATGACCGGGAGCAGTTTTGCAGGGTGGCCAGGCAGCTGGCGCAGAAGTCCCTGGGGCTCTGAGGCCCGCCCTCGTGCACACACACACACGGGCACCCAGCCGCGGCCGGCGCTTCTCTGCTGAACGCGTACTGACAGTGACACTCTGTGCTGGTACCAAAAAAGGCAAGCTTGCAGAACCACAGCATCTGTGTTTTTCCCTACCTTTCCCGCTCCAGCAGGCTTCTCTTCTGGAATTATGATGTATGTAGGATGATGACAGCCAGATGCAGTTTTACCATATGCCTGGCAAGGCGGTTCGAGGAGATGGTGAGAGCCGTCCCCACCCCCTCTCCCGGCCGGAGTGCCCACACACCGCGCAGTGGCTGCCCTTCTGTTGCGGTTGGCGGGGGGCATGTGTGCCACACTCCAGGGGGCTCGAACCAGTACTGCTCCTTTGAAGAAGCAGGGCCTCACAGCCAGAGCAGAGGCTGGGCGGGACGGCTCTGTGGGCCCCAGGACAGGGACATACCTTTGTTTCCGTGCTTTCTAGTGCTTCATACGTGTTTCCTTATCATCTCATTACATATTTTTTGTTTGTTGTGTATTGCAAACTATCACACTTAAGAGATACTTTCAGGAAATAAATACTTTTTAAAAATATGGATTAATGAGAAACGGGGTGCGTGAAGAGGTTTACTGCTGGTTGTAAAGCTGGTTGACACTTTCTTCCCGGTCATTGCCAAGATTTACATTTGTGTCCTTGTTGACTAGCATCATCACTAGGGCAGGAACACGCGGAGCCATGTAAACACTGGGAGCTCTGAGCTTCTGTACGTGGGGCCGCAGCAGGAACATTAGCTACCGAGACAGAATTGTTTTTTGCAGCTTGGTGTCAGAAGGGAACGTTCACCCTTGTGAGTGCAGCGCACAGAGGCGTGGTGCCTTGTCCCCAGCCTTGGGTGGCGCCCAAAGGCAGCATGGTGCGCGGGTGGGGGTGGGGCGGGGGGGGCAGCGGCACTTAGTTGTGGTCTGTGATTTTGCTGTAGTCCCGGAGCTCCCCAGCCTGGGCGGCTCAGCAGCACAGTACCAGGGCCTCCGTTATAAGCAATAACAGATCTGTTCCATGTAGAATCAGATATTTGGCCTGTTTCAGACAGGTTAAATTTAAATAGGAATCTCTATTTTTGAAATAAGGGACTGTCTGTAAGACATACAGTAGGTTATACTTCCCATTATCCTTTCCCCCGCTTCGGACGCAGGAGTCTGTCTTGCTGAAAGCTGACGCGTACTTTCTTTGTGTTGACAAGTGCGGGTGGAAAGGGCTCCGTCCATGCTGGGCTTCTGTAAGGAAACCAGACTCTTCCTCAGATCTCCCAGGGGAACCGTTTTAAACTTGACGTTCAGTACGCGAACTTGTGTTTGGAAGGGCATCAGGGAAGAGAGGTATTGTAGCCAAGACATATTTGCAGGCCTCTGCACCCAGAGGGAAGGAATGGTCTGTGGGGGGATGTGGCGTGGGGGTGGTCGCAGTAGAGGGGGGCTTCAGTGAAATCTGGAGAAGGAAGAGAGGCAGTCTCTTTGCAAACAAAGTGTTTTTATTCACTTGTATTTATTAAATGGAAACAAAGAATCTCACGTCCTTACTCTGTGGTGGAGTTTAATTACTGTGTTAAAAATAAAGTTCTATATTTTCCCCCTAGTCTGGATTGTATTTTTCCTTGTTGAATTTTATGTAATCCCACAAAAACCCAAGGCTGGTTGCGTCCAGGGCCCGCGGCGGAGGCCCCGAGCGAGGTGTCCCGTGGCAGGAGCCTTTGGAGTGCCACTTTACCCCGAGGCCCCAGTGGCTTCAGAAAGCTGCTCCTTGTTCCCGTGCTCGGCCCACTGCGCCCTCTGCCCAAGGGGACCCCGCAGTCAGCAGCGCGCTGTGGCTGGCCTCTCCTTGGAGCGCGGCGCTTCCTGCCGCTGGAACGCGGGCCGTGGGGAGAAGCCGGCAGGGTGAGGCCACACGGTTCTGCAGACATCGGAAGCCGGGCGACTCTGGCCGGGCTCTGAAGCGACAGGCTGTGGACCGGCGTCGGACGCTGTTTCTTCACCGGGACCGTGAGGAGGCACACCTGCCTGTTCGGTGACTTGTGACTGGCTTGCTTCGGCTCCGGGTGCTTTCCTCTGAGCTGCCTCACTGGAGATCTGAGGACGGGCTGTGCCCTCCATGGGTTGAGGAGTCGGGGTCCCCCCGTCAGCCCCCCGACCCCCGCCCCCCGGCACAGCCCAGCCCAGCCAGGCTCATTTCATGGACCCTGGTGCCTGCCAGGTGTGTACCTCCACCTCCTCGGGTCCTGCGGCGACAGGAGCCCCCGCTCTGGCACCAGCTGAGCTGACCCACAGGGCCCGCCCCCTCCCCTCGGAGTTTCTCTGCGCCCCCCTCCCCTGCCCGCCATGGGCCTGCCCCTCTCCCTCTTCCTCTGCTCCTGCTTTGCCTGCTTCCGCGGGTGGGGCCCTGGAGGTCGCCACCACCTCCTACGGGGCTTCCCCAGCCCCGGCTGAACCAGGAGCGGCAGATGTCCCGGGCTGGGGGCGTGGCGGGCGCAGGGTCAGCACCGCACTCCAGAGGTCCGTGGGAGTGTGTGCGCGGGGTGGGTGGTGGCCCTGCTGGGGGAGGCCAGCCTGCCAGCCTAAGGACACGGGATCCACGTGGTGGTCTTTTACCCTTACTTTCCTTTTTGACTCCGTTTATCCGTTCACAGTGGGCAGCTGAACGTGAAAGGAGCGTAGACCGCATAGGTTCACCGGGAAGCCGGGTCGCGTGGCACGGGCAGGCGGGGCTGGCCCTCGGGGCCCCCCGCACAGGTCAGGGAAACCCTGCTCTAGCTGCAGACGAGCGTGTCTGCCGGGCCCAGCTTTCCTGTAGTTCTCA
Source organism: Callorhinus ursinus (assembly GCF_003265705.2). NCBI lineage: Eukaryota > Metazoa > Chordata > Mammalia > Carnivora > Otariidae > Callorhinus > Callorhinus ursinus. The sequence continues at coordinate 72,603 of NW_027397160.1, read as the reverse complement.
GCTCCTCCTCCCAGGCTATCCTGGGGCCGGGCCTCTCCGGGGTGGCAGGGGCCTGAGCATCTCCGTGGGACCCCCACCAGGCCGGGGCATCAGGACCCCGCTCAGGAGGGAGCTCAGCACTTGGGGCTGGGGGGGGGGGCTGTCTGAGGGACGCCAGGTGCCTGGCGAGGGTGGGGGTCATAGTTGGGGGGACGCTGTGGGACTGCGCTGTCCCTCTCCAGGCTGCTGCGGTCCTTGCCACTGGCCTGTCGGAGGTGCCGAACCCCTGCATCGAGCCAGCCTAGGGGCAGCTCCCCCCGGCCCTGGGTGTGGGGACTTCTGTGCAACCAGTGCAGGGAGCAGGGCCCGTGGGCCTCACAGGGGCTGGGCTCCGTTGGGTGGGGGTCACAGACCTGGAAGCTGCTGCCAGGATGGTGGGATGGGCTTGTCCATGTGGGCAGTGGGGAGGGCCCTCGGGCCCCCACAGCGAACTGTGCGTGTGAGCGTGGGCACGGCAGCGACCTCGTGGGCCGGCCTTGGTCCCCGGCCTCCTGTTTGCTGCAGGGAAGCGGTGGTGACAGGTTCCTTTCATCTGTGTGTGTGCATGTGCGTGTGCATGTGGGCTCACCTTTCTGGCAGAGGACCTGACGTTGGAACCCGTTCAGATGGAAACAAGAGACTGAGGGATGGTCTTGTGCTAATGGCTCTTTGAAATCCCGCGTAATGCGCTAAATGAGCTGGAACCACATTAAACAGTCTCAGCTTCAGGGCAGAGCCGGCTCGGGGCTTCTCACGGGGTTCTCCCACCTGGACCGGTGCCTGCCCGATGGAGCCGCTAAGTGGGCACTTGGCGGCAGCGCCGTCCCTCCCACCAGACCCGGGGCACTACCCCGCCGAGCATGTGCCCCGTCTTCATTAAGACCTGTGTACTTAACGTGTGCGTGCACCACTCCTCTGGGGCGAGAGGCCCCTGTGGCTTTGGGGATGGACTGAGCAGTGGGTGCCTGACCCCCGGCCCCTCCACTTTGCAGGAAGCGCAGTGTCTGCAGGGACAGTAGACATGGGGCCTGGACAGAGCCCGAGCTGGTGCCCTGCCAGATGCCCGCTCAGCGGGGACCCCAGAGCAGCAGAGCCTGGCGGCCTGCGTCGGAACATGTCGCTCCGCCCGTGGTGGCAAGAACGCAACCCGAGACCAGTGTCCTTGGCACGTCCCCCAGGAGCCTGCCTGCAGAGACTGCAGGGCCCGGTGGAGGTGCCGTGGCCCCCGAGGGCCTGGGGAGCTGTGCTCCTGGCTACACGGTGCGGGCAGGGCTGAGGGGTGCTTAGGGGCTCTGCCACCACGGTGCGCGGGCCACCCCACCTGCCGCCACTGGCTTCTGAGCCCACCTGGGCCGTGGATCCGAACCCTCCGTGCCTGTCGGGCATCAGCAACACTCCAGCGGGGGGCTTGGCACACAGCAGCCTTCCAGAGCTGGCTCGGTCAGGGCGCCCACTGGGAGCAGGGAGTCCTGCCGCTGCCTCCCGGCCAGAGACCCCGAAGTCAGCTCACCTTCCGGGAGGCTTCTGGCCACACACTGGCAAAAACAGCACCTGTTTGGTGTGGCGGCCAGCCCAGCCCACGGGTGTGTGTGCCACTGGGGCTCTCAGCTCGGGCACCTGGGCAGGCCCTGCAGACATGACTGATGGTCACAATGGGGCAGGTGTGTGTGCCGTTGGCCCCAGTGGGCAGGGGCTGGGGCGCGGCTCCTGGCTCAGCCTGCTCAGGGCACAGGGCGGCCGCATGGCGGAGCAGGATTGGGGCTGACGGGGGACCGTGAGACGGGGCGGGCAGAGGCTGCGGGCAATAGAAGCACAAGCCTCCCTGCTTTGCCCTACCCACCCCCCAGCATGCACGGAGGGTCTTCCCTGGGCAAGCGCCTGCCGCCCTGACTCCTGGTGGTTTCTGGGTTAGCGTGCGTCACACCAGGGGCTTCTGAATTCACACCGCACCCGTATTTCTGGGGGTAGTCCAGTTCGGGGGTGGTGTGTTCTTCCTGGGAGCGAGTCGTTCAGTTGGATCGGCTGGCGCCTCGTCCGGCAGACGGCGGGGATCTGGCGTCAGCTTTCCGCTGGTGCCTTTGGTTCTGGCGTCAGAGCTCACGTGCCTCAAGGAAAGCTGGGATTCTTCAGTCTTTTTCCTCCTAGGATCGGACTCATGACCCCAAGATCAAGAGCTGCATGCTCTTCCGAATGAGCCAGCCAGGTGTCCCGGTTTTTATTATTTTTTATCCAATCTGACAATCTCCATCTTTTAATTATAAGTGTAATTACGTTTAACGTAGTTATTGAGATGCTTGGAGTTTGGTCTACAGTTTTATTCTTTGCTTTCTGTGTGTTCTCTCTGGTGTTTGTTACTTTGTTCTGGCTTTTCCTGCCTCCCTTCGAGTTACCGGAATAATTCCTAGTATTCCATTTAGTTTATCTGCTTTTTAAACATGATTGATTTGCATTAGAAGTAAATAAATTGTATGTTCTTGTGTGTTGTACTCATCTTTCAGTGGTAGCTTTAGGGATTACAGTCGCCCTCCCTAGAGTCACTGTTTGACCCTTTCAAGTAAAACCTAGAGCCGCGCCCGGCCCGGTCCGCCCTTCGGCTCTGCCCCCATGGTACGTCCGCGCACGCCGGGCCGCCCCGAACTGTGCTGGCTTTGGCTTTCAGTGCTTAAAGAATCTGAGGGAGCAAAGGAGTGTATTACACTTGCTGAGTTATTCTCGATTTCTGTCTCCTTCCTCTGCGTGTGGAGGCCGCGGCTGCGCGGGCTTGGCGGGGTCGCCATCGGAGCCCGTTGTCGTCTGCGCCGGTCCTCACTTGGCCTTTGTTCCTGCAGGTGTTTTCCCTCTGGATGGCGGGCTGTCCTCTTGCAGACTTCGGCAGTGCCGCTGCCTGCGCCTGGCTGGTTTCGGATGAGAAGCGCCCGCCATTCAAAGGGCTGCCCCCTTGCTGTCCTCCCCCCCCCCCCCCCCCCCCGGCGCTCACAGGCCCTTGTCTTTGTCTTTGGTTTTCAGGAGGTGGATGATGATGTTTCTGCTTGTGGCTCCTTTGGACTGTATCCTGGTGAGATTCCACTGGGCTTTGTCAGGACGTAGGCCTAGTGTTCGCCAAGTTTGGGGAGTTTTCAGCCATTATTCCTTCAACGATGTTTTTCTTTTTTTAAAGATTTTATTTATTTATTTGATGGAGAGAGACCCAGCGAGAGAGAGAACACAAACAGGGGGAGCGGGAGACGGAGAAGCAGGCCTCCCGTGGAGCAGGGAGCCCGATGCGGGGCTCGATCCCAGGACCCCGGGACCATGAGCTGAGCCGAAGGCAGACGCTCAACGACTGAGCCACCCAGGCGGCCCTCAACCATGTTTCTCTGCACAGATCTTTTCTGTCCGTCCGGGGCCCCCGTGCTTGGGCGCCCGGCCTCGTGGTGCGCGCTCTCCCCCGGAAGCTGTCCTGTTCTTCGGGACGGACGCTTCGTCCGGACGCTCCTCCGTGCTGTCTCCATTCAGCCATCGAGCCCTCAGAGTAAAATCTTAACTTCGTGTGTTGTGTTTTCTCTTGTTCTCGAATTAGGTCTTCTCGATGCTTTCTGTTGCTCTGCTGAGAACTTCCGGGTTTCCAGTCTGCTCAGCGCAGGCCCCTCACCTCGTGGAGGGCGGCCAGAGTGTGGATGTGCACGCGGACCGTGGGGCAGCTGTCAGGTTGTGTCGTGTTTGCCGACTGTGGGTCTGTGTAAGCTCCCTGGAGACTTTCTCCTTCAAGGCGGGACGTCGGCCCTCCTGGCTTGGACGGAGGTCCCGGCCTGCCTCTGTGGGCGTGGGCTCCGAGGCCGGCAGGTGTCCAGGGCCTTTGACGGAGCAGACACCACTCGGGGTCGGACGGGGCATCGCAGGCTCCGGGGCTTTCTGAGCCTGTCTGGCCCCGCGCCGCTCTGTGTGTGTGTGTCGGGGGGCCCGGGAGCTGTGTTGGTGCACGGAACCTGGGGATCCCCTTCTCCAGCCACCCCGCTCTGCTGGCCCCACCCCCCCGGCCAGAATGTGGCATATTCTCAGAGCTGCAGCCTCCATTGTGCCCTCACAGCCGCTCGGTGAGCGAAACGAGAGAAGGGAGCAGGTCCCTCACTGGGGCCTGGGCAGCGGGTTCCGTTAGCCAGAGGTACAGGTGCTCTCCCGGGTCCTGGGCGCCCGCCCCGCTGTGGCTGCAGAGGGGCAGCCCCGCGACAGGCGGCCTGGGGGCAGGGCTGGGCAGGAGCAGGAAGGACAGGGTTTCCCGCCTTCCTTGGCACGCGGCTGACCTTTGCCTGGTCCTCTGCTTGGAAACGGGGTTTCTCCTGGGGAATTTGCTGCCCCCGCTTGCCCACAGTCCCGCCGCTCGGCCACCTCGCAGTGCAGGCGGAGTGGGAGGCAGACGGCCCCCCACGAGTGGGTCTTCATGGGCCGCACCCTGCCCTGGTGTGCCCACCGCATCCACAGGTACCTTTGTGTGTTCTGTGCCAAGTTTGAGTTGTCATCGGGGGAGGGGCCGTGGCAGCCCCATCTTGGGACGTCTCCAGTGCCCGTCCTCCCTCCAACGGAGCCAAGCCGTAGCCGCGAGGCCAGCGGTACGCGTCCTCAAGTTAGGAGCCGCCCGGGGTCCTCCGTGCGCCCCACTGCCGCCACCTCGCCCACCTCTGTCCCGGCGCCTTCGGTCCCAAACGTGCGGGACACTCCCCCCTGCCCCCTCTGCTCCTGGCGCGTGGCTCCCTTCTCAGTGCAGGTGTGGCGAGACCCCGCCAGGCTGTGGGCCGCCTGCCCCCGTGTGGGCCACGCACGCCCTGCTTTGTGCTCTCGCTACCCTCTGGGACCACCTTTCTGCCCGTGGCCGCGCTCAGCACTCTTACTGGGAAGCATCTCGTCTCTTTCCCTGGGCGCAGTTTTTCTGGGTGTAGGATTCCGGGCGGACTTTCTTTCCTTCCAGCCGTTTGTGGACATGCCTCCGCTGTTTCCGAGGCCAGCAGTCAGGTTTGTTCCTGCGCCTGGATGCAAAGTGCTCTTTTCCTCTGTCCGCCCTCAAGATTCTCTTTTCTTTGGTTTTTAGCAGTTTGCCTATGATGCGCCTTCTTTGTACCTATTCTGCTTGGGGTTTGCAGACCTTCTCAGATGCCAAGTCTTGAAGTTGTCCATCAAATTGGGGAAACCTCGTTCACGATCTTCAGTATTTCTCTGTTCCGCGTGCATCCTTGTGAGCACCAGCGACAGGAGGGTGGCAGCACTGAGGATTCTCTGAGATCCCCATCTGTCTGTCTCTCTTCCTCGGAGTGGGTGATCTCTGTTCATCTGTTTCGTGGTCAGGCCCACCAGTGATTATTCATTTCGGATATTCCAGGCCTGAGAAGTAGAATCTAACTTTCTAGTTTCTCGCTGCTGAGATTCCTTATGTTCCTGTGGATGCTCCTACTTTCATTCTCTGCGGCTCTGGAGGATGCCGGCTTCACAGTCTCGGTGGCGCCTGTGCCCCCCACCCCCTGTCCCCGGGGCGCGCTCCCTCGCCACGTGTCCACGGAACTTTGCTGCTGTGATGGTGCAGGCCCTGGGGCCTTCTCTTCCCCTGCCACTGCTGATGGTGAGTTCATGCTTTGAGGGTTGCGTCTGAGGCGTGTCGCGGGGTGTCCGAAGCTCTGCCGCCCCAGAGCGCAATCTGGCTCGTGCACCCTGTCCTCAGGGGTCACCGTTCACTCGGCAGCGCCCTCCCTGCACACTCCACTCTGACCTCTACCTGCCACGCTCTGCCTGGGGACAGCTCTGTGCTGCCGTGGACACCATCCCTGGGAGGGGATCCGTGGCACCCATGGCCTCACGTTCCCGTCTCTGGGGCTCACGGTCCGACACCAGCCCTTGCCCCCTGCCCAGAGTCACGTGCTTGCTCTCTGTCCACTGTGCTGGCCCAGGACTGGTTGCCATCTGAGCCGTGGTGCGACCCACGCTATCACCATCCTTGCTTTGTATTGAGTGCTACTGCTGGCACGTGTTATCGGCAGAACTCGACAAATAAAAGGTGAAGACTAAAACTCTGGTGAAGCCGTAGCCTCCCCGGTGCAGGGGCCTCTCTGACCATGTTTCGGGCTGTTCGGCGGGCTCACTGGCGGGCACTTGCGGCGAGGGAATGGGGGAAACGGGGGTATTCTGCCTTTCCTCCTCTGACGGCTTGGGTCCAGGGGAGGGATACGGAAATAGACGCAGTTCTGTTTGATGCCAGGTCTTCACCCTTTAGAGATCACCTTTAATGTGTATTTCACATTAATTTTTGGCTTTAGACCATCATCTGTATGAACCCACACTGTTTTAGAACCTCAGACAGACCTTGATGTCAGGCCTATTCAAAGAGGCAGAGAACCAGACGTGCCACAGGGCAAGGCCACTGTGCAGGTGCGCCTGGCCCGCCGGACCGTGGGGGCCGTGGTTAGTGGACTCTGCACAAGGGTGGGCATCTGCTGTCTGGGGCAAGCCTGCCCAGGGGGCGGCCCCTGGGGAGCAGGGTGAAGGGAGATTGGAGTAGGCACGGGCAGCAGGGCACCCTTGGCTTCTGGCACGTGGCGGGCACGTAGCCGTGGCCGTGTGTGCCCCTCGGAGCTGCTCTGCAGGGGAGGCAGGCCTCACTTCTGTGCTCGGCCAGGGAGCCAGTGGGGGCTGGGGGAAGGCTGAAGTCTGCGTGCAGGGGGCCGGTGAGGGTCTGGGACGGGGCGGGGGGTGGGAGACCCTGCTGGCATGCACTGTGGGTAGGCCCTGTGTCCGTGTTCCCAGATTCACCGTCTGGAGCGTTCAGTTGTGCTGCCGAGTGGAAGGGTGGCTGGGAGGAGGAGACCAGGGAGAGGGAGCTGGGAGGGTGCCCAGGGGCCGGCTGCTGACTCGGGAGGAGAGGCTGCCCCAGGTCTCCGCGCCCAGGCTCACCAAGCAGGGCCACGGGCTGGAGAGGCCGGGCTGCTGCCCTGGGTGCACATTCATGTCTAAGTGTCTGAAAACCCCGTGCGGGGGCCGCCACTCCGCACGCTGGACCAGAGACGCACCAGGTCCCCTCCAGCTGGCCAGCTGGCCGCCCCCATGCCCGGGCTGGTGCCCAGTCCACCAGATAGGGCCCGCTTACCATGCTGTGCTTGGTGCTTGCGGACCGCCTTCAAGTATTTTCATGTACCTTCGAGAGAATGATTAAAAAGTCATTAACCTAAATTTAGCCTGATTGTCCTAATAAATGAGCCCCATGAATCATGTGCAGTGCGCCAGCCCGCACACGCTTGAGCTCCAGGCGAGCGCCACCACGGGGGAGACGGCTGCCCCCGCCAGCGCAGGGGGCCTGCCTCAGTCAGGAGGAAGCTGAACCCTGCACACACCTGCAGCTGTCCTGTCAAACCGCAGGCGGCCAGCGGGTCCCCCGGTGGGCCGACACGCGGGCAGGGGCAGAGCCCAGCGGTTTTGCGGGGGGCCCGGGGGCACCTGCACTCCAGGGAGGGGCGTCCTCTGGGGCAAGACCCGGGGGGTTCTCAGGATCGCCCTTGGAAGCCACGCGTGCTGCCGTCCATGTTTCCAAACCACGTGGGACTTTGTGGTTAGCCAGGGTGGGCCTGGCGCCATGCAGACGCACCCCTGAACCTCGGGGCTCTACCTGCCGGTGCGGGTGGGGCTGGGGGGCTCCGCTGGTGGAGCCCCCTCCGCTCCGTGTGGCCCTCCCGGGAGACAGCAGCAGGCTGGAGCGAGCGCACCAGGGAGGCCACTGCGCGGGACACACACGGAAACCACAGAAGCCGTGCTGAGTAAAACTTTCCGCCCCCTGCGTTCCTGCGCCTGACGGCAGTGCACAAGAGCGCTCGGAGTCTACGGTCGCCGTGCAGGTCTGCGTGTTCTGTGTAGAGCCGGTGATGCTGGATGTGTAATAAAGTACAGGCGTACCTTGTCCACGCGTCGTTGCGTGTTTAGCCCATACAATTTCTATTCCTCACCCTTATTTCAATAAAATCACTAATTCTGTTATTCAAGATTTTCACTAAGTTAGTATCTCTTAACAGTGTTGGTCTAAAATATCTTTAAAAACTATAATTGTGTTCAAAATGTACAAAATGTGAATTCATTTCCATAAACTATGTAAATTAAAGTTAAAGAAATAGAAAAATTAGAAAGTATTTTTTGGTGTTTACAAAAAAATTATTTTCCTCTAAGGTATTTAAATGTATAGATTGAAATTAAAAATGCAAGTTATAATTAATTTGTAAAATACAAATTATAATGAATCCAAAATGTAAATAAAAATTATTAAAATTAAGCTTTTGAAAATGCAGTTAAATCTTATTGGGGGTGCTCTAAAGAGACAGTTTGCGATCTGAATAGTCCTGTGTGAGGCTGTCACTGGCGGCTGTGCGAACCGGTCTGGACCCACATCCGCAGAGCATTTCAGGGCGTGAAATGCCCCCCCAGATGACTCGAGGTCCACAGCAGGTCCTGCCACCAGCTCCTGAGGACCCTTGAGACCACCAGCTAGAATGCGGGGCAGAGCGCAAAATCGGCGGCCCTGCACTGCCTCGTCACCTGCGCATGTCCCTCCATCAGGAGGCTCAGACGTGGGCCTGTGGCCCCCGGACCTGGACGGTGGTTGGGAGGCCATGGAGGGCCGCACTGGGTGGGAGCGGATCCCGGCGACGGATCCCGGCGACGGATCCGCTCCCCGCTCTCTAGTAAGCGTGTTGTTTGTGTTCGTGACCTGCAGTCTGGCGCGTGGGCCCAGGGCACGAGACCTCATACCTGCCCTGGGATGGGGGTCCCTTCGCTCACAGCCTGTGGCCAGAAGCGGTCACCCTGGACCCGGCACTAGGGAGGTGGCCTCTCTGGGCTGAAAGGATTGGGGAACGGCGGAGCCCACACCTCCTCCAAACACGAGTCTTAGACTACGGCTTCCCTGCCTCACCTGGCACCTCCCCCTTCTCAAGAGCTGTGGGCACACCTGGGAAATGAGGTGTGTTCCAGGTAGGAATCCACCAGCCAAGATTCTGCTCAGCTGTATTTTTATTTTATTTTATTTTTTTAAAGATTTTATTTATTTACTTGAGAGAGAGAGAGAATGAGAGACAGAGAGCACGAGAGGGAAGAGGGTCAGAGGGAGAAGCAGACTCCCTGCTGAGCAGGGAGCCCGATGTGGCACTTGATCCCGGGACTCCAGGATCATGACCTGAGCTGCGCCCTGTATTTTTTTTTTTAACTCTATTAGTTAGTTTCCTTTCAAATTTTGCAAATGCGTGTAACAAATATGGCTCTTTGGACCACCCCCAGGTCCCCTTCTGCCCCTGAGGTCGGATGTGCGTGCCAGGCGGGCTGGCTGTCCTGAGAGGTACAGGGCGGGTTCCCCGTGTCTGGGACCCCGGCTCGCTGCATCCCCGGGGCCCTCCGTGGGGGTGGGGCGGGGCCGCAGCTGGGGGCCGGCAGGAGAGGCACCGTGATCTCCCACCTGTTTCCAAACAGCGAGCCTCGTGGCTCCCGGTATGTGGGACGTTCTGTGTGAGGGCTGGGCTGCCCGCCGCGGCCTCTGTCCGGTCGTCCCTGCTGGTTCTGTTTGCGATCCTTCCCCGCGTGCGCAGGTTTGGCCTCCGTGAGTGTTTGCCTTTGCTCCGGCCGCCCCGTTCCTGCTCAGCCGGCCTGCAGGGCCTGTGGTGGCTTGTTTGGGTTTGGATCGGTCTGGTTCCGATCACCCGGAGGACGTGGCTGCACAGCGTGGGTTCAGCCGCCCTGCTCAGTCCCGGGCTCCCCTGCAGGTGGGGCTGGCATCACCCAGAGGGGGTGGCCCTTTGGGGGTCCCAGCTTCAAGGGCATAGGATCCAGGAGATGCCATCATGGGGGCCCTCGGGGGCAGGCAGGTGTTCTCCCTTCTGGGTTCTCGCCCCCTGCCCCCACTGGCCCTGGGGCCCCCGCAGAGGCGCTGGCCTCGGACGCCGAGCGGAGGGTGACCGGTCCTGCGGCCATCACTGCTCTGCTGGGCGTCAGGCTGGATCAGCCTCTCCCAGCCCCCACCAGCGTGGCTCCTGTGGCACCGCCCCCCGGGACCCCTCTTCTTCCAGGTGTCAGGCTGCTCCTCTGTCCGCCCGCTGGGAGCCCCTCCTCCAGCTGCCCGTCTCGTGTGGGCTTCCTTGGGGTTCTGCCCTGGTGCCGCTCTCGCCCGGCCTTCCCCCCAAACCTGCGAGGCGGGAGCAGCCCCCCGCGGCCCCTCGGAGCCTGCCGCCTCGCCCACGTGCCCCACGCACTCCAACCACCCCACGCTCCCTACTCTGCTCTCCGTCATCTGGACCATGGCCGCAGCCTCTGATTTAAAAAAGTGAGAAGAGTTTTAAAATTCTTAATGCAAAATCAATTCCTGATTGTTCTGGAAAATTAGTTTGAAAACTGAGGAAAGGGGAGGGTTAGCAACTAGGATTTGCTGGTTGACGCGCCGTCCGGGCTCACCTCAGGATGGACCCTCCTGGCGTGTCCAGCCTGCTCTGCGTGCACACCTCGCATCCAGACGCGCACCCCGTGCCTCCCGGGGGCCTGTCCGCAGCACGTGGGGGCTTTCCCCAGCTGGCGGGGGCTGCCTGGACCGGCCCCCCGCCCTCGGGGCGCTCCCTGTGCGCGTCCTGGAGTGTCCTCCACCCCAGAGCCACCAGCGTCCACTCCTTCAGCCCCTCCACGTCCGATTGGGGCCTGCGCGCCCACAAAACCATGGCAAACGATGCTTCGTATGCATTCTGGATTACTCCTGTGGCGAGTGGATGGCTGCTGGAGGTGGCAGGGGGGCCGAGGCCCCGTGCAGGCCGCGTCCACACTCCCTCGTGGGAAGTGCTGGTCTGCCGAATGTGCGGTGGGCTCTGGAGGCCGTGCAAAGATGCACATGGGGTACGTGGGCCTTGCCTGGCACCCGGGACCTTCCTGCTTCTCCAGTGTGCTTGGGTGCTGCCAGTGTGCAGCAGGCCTTAAAGAACTTTCCTACGTTCCCGGACTCTAGTAGGAATGCCCACCCCTCTTCTTCATCACTCCAGTCCTGCTCATTTAAATGTACATTTTAAAAATTAAAAAAGTAATTTGAATTTTCGGGCACCTGGATGCCTCAGTGGCTGGAGCATCTGACTCTGGGTTTCGGCTCAGGTCATGATCTCAGGGTCGTGGGATCGAGCCCCGTGTTGGGCTCCACACTCAGCGGGGAGTCTGAGATTCTCTCCCTCTGACCCTCCCCCTGCTCATGCTTGCTCCCTCTCAAATTAATACATGAATCTTTAAAAAAATAATTTGATTTTTGATTAGGGAATCTCAAGGAAAAGACAAAGGAGATCAAAATGGTATGTTTAATTCATTGCAAAATACTGAAAAATGTCCTCCCACGTTCCTTACCCTCCTCAGGAGCCTGCCCGTTCTTTAAGACCCAGCGCACCCCAGGGCCTTTGCTGTTTCCCTGCTAGCGGGTCTGCCCCGCACCCCCTCACCCCCTGGGGCCTTTCCTCAAGTGTCAGTGCTGTCTGTCTGACCTCAGCGCTTCTAAATCAGACCGTCCCCGGCACCCCCACCTCCCGTGTGCCTTGTTTCTTGTCTGACTCAGCCGCACGAAGGGAGGACACAGGTCGTAGCTGGGGCTCCTGGGCAGGACACATAGACGGTGCCGCACGGCCGGGCTCCGGGGGGGGGGGGCTCTCTCCCCGGCGTGCAGACGGCCTCACGGGGCAGAGAGAGAACCAGCTCTGGGGTCTCTTACTCTCCTAGAAGGACCCCAGTCCCACCTTCGTGAGCTCCTCTGAACCCAGATACCCCCCAGAGTTCCCACCTCTAAACACCACGGTGCTGGGGTTAGGGCATTGGTGTGTGAATCTGGGGGACACAAGCCTTGAGACAGGTGCCAGCTCAGATGCTTCGTGCGTGCTGATGGCGTGAGTGGTGCCTCGGGGCAGCATACCGGGGTCCCCGTTTTCCCGCCCTGCTGCTTGCACAGGGGAGGGAGGTGAGTCCAGGGCACCTGCCGCGGGGCTGGAGCTCGGTCCCAGGAAGGCCGGCCACTGCCTGTGGGCTCCACGAGGGAAATCTGCCTTCCTTCTTGGACAGCTCTCACGTGCTCTCCTATACTCGGTTTTCCGTCGTCCTGCGGTGACGTGTCCAGCTGTGCATTTCTGGGGCTTGCGGGTCGACGCGTTCAGCCAGTCCCAGGAAGCTCTCAGCGGCCACATCTCCAGGCACTGCTTTCTCCTGCTCTCCCGCTTTCCTCCTGGATGCTACAGAAAGTGCTGGGCTCTCCGCTGTGCCCCCTGCATCTCCCTCTGCCCGCCGCCTTCCATCCGGTCTCCATCATGTCTTTCGGGACCTGTATTCTGTTCTGATCTGTTGGCTACTTTACTGTTTCCCTTTTCAGTTGTCAGGTCCCTGATTCGGTAACAGCAACGGAGGGGCAGAGTAGTGGCTCTGAAGATGTGCGAGCCCCAGCCGATCACTAGTGAACACGCCGTCTACGGAAGGCACTGGCAGGTGCAACCCGGTTACAGGTCTCGAGCTGGGAGGTGACCCTGGGTTACCCACGTGGGTCCGATGGCACCAAGGGGTCAGAGAAGGAGCCGTGACGATGGGCCATGGGGCTGCAGGCCACGGGATGCGGCGCCTCCAGGAGCCGGAGTGGGCAGTGAGCTGATGAGCTGATGCCTGCCGGAGCGGCCTTGGCTTTGGCCCCGTGAGAGCCCCACAGCGTCTCCCGTGGAGCCCAGAGGATGTGCCGCACAGCGGTAAGCCCTGGGGCAGCTCGTTAGTGCTTCTATAGGGAACTGAGAGCGTCCCTGAATTTCAGCTTGTGTGGTTCCTACGCGGGTGTTTCAAACACGCACATTTCACTTTTCCTGGTGTCTAGTTTCTGGTCCAGACTGCCACATGTATTGGCTGTTCCCACTGTGGAGTCTCTGAGGGTCTGTCTCCACTTTCTGTTGATCTGGCCAGTTTTGTTCATGCAGCTGTGCCCTGTGTGCATGCTACTGTTCTGTGTTGGGCATTTTATTGGAAAGGGTGTTTGTAACACAGTCTGAGGCCTACGACGTTGCCTTCCAGACCGTAGTGTGAGTCACTCTGCTGGGCACCTGCAGGCGCAGCCCCGGGTGGTGCAGGGCAGACTGCAGGGGTGCTCCCGGGGGCCCCTGTGTGGGGCAGGCCTGCCTCTGGTGCTCCGAGCCCGGGGCCTCCCAGCCGGCCCCCGGAGCAGACCAGCTCCCGGTGCTGGCCCCGGTCTCTAGGCCCCATAATGCCTTGTGCTTGTTACCTCCTTGGTGACATCAGTGAAACATCAGAAAACCCGGTTTTCCTTGTTCTGAGCCGTCTTCCGTGTGAGGAGGCCACCTGGCTGCTGCAGGGAGGCGTCTGGTCCACAGTGAGCCGCTCCCAGTGCAGAGTTCATGCCCGCAGTGGCCACAGGCTCCCGTCCTGCCCTGAGGAAGCCCCCAGAAGCTGGCCTGCTGGTGGTGGGCGGCCTGTTGGAGGAGCCAAGTGACCAGAGTGGGGCACTGACTGAAGCTGACCCCATGCCCCCCTTCTGAGCTCGGACCACGGCCTTCCATCGAGGGCTTCGCAGAGTGGCCGAGGGGCCGCTTAGGAACTTGGCTGGGGGGCCAGGCGGACCCGGGTTTGGTCCCGGATGCCCCGTGCAAGAGTGTGTGTGCGGTAAACAGAACGCGTTCTTATTTCTGCTGTGTGGCGCCCAGAGCAGGACCGTCCTGAGTCCTCGAGGGCCTGGTGCTGTGACAGTAGGAGATGCTTTCTACGGTGTCTTCCGAGGGCTACCCACCCGCCCCCACACCCTGATGACCAGCACTGGGTACAGCCGCCGGCCGGGGACGCTGCAACAGGTCCGGGCCTCTGAGCGGCACTGAGGTGACGTGTGAGCCCCCAGGGCTCCTCTTTCATCCTGCTGGGGAGACGCGAGTCCGGACGAGTCGTGAGCCGCCTCATTAGCGATGGCACACGGCGACATCGCTCCCGGTGCTTTACCCTGGAAACCAGAGTCACACTCGGAACGTGTCCAGCTCCCTCCCCTTCAGCCACCTGGAGATTCAATCACTCACTCGTCTGGCGAGATCCTATCTGCCCGCTCGAAGCCACTGGCCTGCCCCCAGCTTTCACCGCCTGCGGCGGGGGGCTGGGGGGTGACTCACACAGCCGCAGAATCGAGGGGGGCTAGACAGCCACACACACGCGCACTCACACGCCCAAGTACACATGGGTGCCCACCCATGCACACGCGCACACACACGCATGTACACGCACACACACGGGCACACATTCATGCACGCACATCCCACATGGTCGCGGTACACGGCCCCCATGCACACACACGCACACACAGGTGCACACTCATGCACATCATGATGTGTGTGAGCCGCGGCTTCCCCAGGTGCGGCTGGGCAGGGACAGGCCAGCGTGTTGAGCTGCTGCTCTGCAGGCAGTGGGCCACGGGAGATTTAAGGAGCCAGAGCCACGTGTTTGCAGTGGTGGGTGGGTAGGGCGGCAGGCAGAGGCCAGGGGTCAGCTGGAAGCTGCGGGGGGGGGGGGGGGGGGGCCGGGCTGTGGGAGCACCGGGAGGATGTGAGGATGCAGGGCTGGATGCATCGGAGAGATCTTCAGGGCAGAAGCAGCAGGATTTGCCAGCGGGTCGGAGGAGCAGAGGAGAGGGGACGGGCTTGCTGGCTGGAGCTGCGGGGCAGGCGGGGCGACAGCGGGATGGGGACAGGCTGGGGGCAATGTGACCTGCGAGGTGCCGCAGGACAGGCCTGTCTGGGCCCCGGGCCCCTCCTCCCCTGCTTTGGCGGTCTCCCTGTGTCCACCGCGTGCAGTTGGCTGGGACGTGGGTGTGGGTAACCACGCCTCATCCACGAGGGCTGTACCACCTGGCGTGCGAGCCCTGAGCCCGGGTCCTGGGGACAGACCAGCCCAGAGCACATCTCCCTCTCGGGAGGGAGTCCTGGCAGCTCTGTGACCTGGAGCCTTCCGCCCACCTCAGCCTGGCTGGCGAGCTCTGTCCCTTCCAGGGAGCCCGCCGCTGAGCCCTCTGCAGCGCTCACCCCAGGAGTTTGGAAGCACAGGCGTCCTGGGTTCAAAGGACGATGGCCACTAAGAGGCGCAGGTCCTGTCAAGCAAAACTGCCTGGAGTGTGTTACGAGTCGCTGCTGGAGGGGCCTGGGTTTCGACTGGATGTTCTTCCTTCAGCGCCCGCCATCGTCAGCCTGAGATGTTCTGTGGATTCCATGGGAACGCTGCCTGCCGGGCTCTGCTCCCTTGGGGACGTTCTGTGCCCCGTGTGTCCGTCCCCGTCCCCAGGGCTGGCACGGGCTGGAAAGAAGGGCGCCAACACGGGCAGGTGCACTCCAGGGAGCCGTGGCTGGGTCATCGCTGTTCCTCGCAGCTGTCACCCTCGGTGCCCACGCCCCAGCCGTGCTCTGTGAACGTGGCCTGGCTGGTATTTAAGCCTCCCTTATGTGACTCCTCCCAGCCACGGTGGGGCAAGGAGCTCTGGTATCGGGACGAGAAGCCAGCAGGGCTGTGTTGCCTATGGTCAGTGTGTATGGGTGCACGCACATCCCTCGGACAGACCATGCAGAGCGTGGAGAGAACCTGCTCAGTCACAGCTGCATTCACAGTCAGAGACATCCATGGGGCACCCTGGGCCACGGTTGTGTCACGTGGTTTGCCCCTCAGAGCCACATGGGCTCTTGGTGAGGCCTTCGGGAAGCCTCGCTCCTGGCCCCTCGGGTGCTCAGGACCAGTGAGAGCCGGGGCTCCTGCCCCAGACTGGGGTCCGGGTCCTGGGGGAGGTACGGCATGGGGAGCTTCCGGGGAGCCCCAGATCCAGAGCAGGTGGGCTGTCCAGCCCAGGCATCAGCCACTCGTCAGTGGGGCAGGGACATGCAGGATGCATGTGCTCCACACGAACGTGTCCTGCTCAGCCCGGTGGTGCAGGGGAGCCCGCTGTCAGACCATGGCATGAGATTTTGGAAAGATCTGACAAAACAGTTCAGACCTCTCGGACAGGAGCAGCCTGTACCACTGCTAGACACCCGCTCCCAAGCCTCAGCCACCAGGCCTAAGGACTGTTTTACTTGGGGGTCAGGCGCCTCTAGGCGCTGGGAAGGCTGCTGGAACACAGACATTGCAGAGTGCAGCCCGCAGAGCGGTGGGTGGTCAGATTGGGTGGCAATGTTTCACCAGGGGGCACCTGGGGGTCAGTGGTGCAGGCTGCCCTGGCTAGGTGGGAGTTCCTGGGACAGGCCTGGGAGGCGTCGGGGTCGGCTGGGTCAGCAGTGAGTGTCCCGTGTCTGGAGACCCCCGGCCTCACGGACGTGGCAGCCCGAACACTGCCTCTGCTGCTCCTGGCCTTCCTTGTTCAGTGGCCACGGGCAGGGCTCTGGGACGGAGCCATGGGGGGACGGGTCCCAGGGGGTGAGGACCCCTGAGATACTGCTGTTCTGGAAAGAATCCCACTGGGCCCAGAGCCAGGAGCACAAGCGTGCCCCCTCAGCCTCAGTAACCTGAGCGGCTCGGGGCGGCGGCTGGGGCGCCTGCATTACAGCCAGGCCAGGCCCCACCCTGCGCCCACACGGCGGCCACGGGCCCCAGCACCCCGCAGCGGGAGGCCCAGGAAGGGTGGCATGCTGACCACGGATGCCATTCTCTGGCGGGTGGCCTTTGAACAGCTGTGCTGACTGGTGGGGGGGGCCAAGATGTCGCTAACAAGGGTGTGGGCAGGCGGTGGGATGGAATCCGCTGTGGCACCAGCTAGTTTGTTTTTGAGATAAATTGTGTATAAAACCAACCACTGTAACGTGAAGAGCTCAGTGGCATGTAGCACATTCACACTGCTGTGCAGCATGGTCTGTTAGTTCCAGAACATTTCCATCACCGCGTGCCCTCCCCCGGCCCCCAGCCATCTGCTCTCTCCCACCATGTTTGAGATGGTTCGTGGAAACGAAATTCCACGCTCTCTGCTCTTGGGGTCTGACCTCTCTCACTGGCATGGCTTCCAGGCTCGTCCTCCTCCCACGGAGCATGGTTTGCAAACAACTAACTGCCTCTGGGGAAATGCAAGTGGAGCGTGGCCTCCAGGCAGGGGCTGGGCCTCAGGGAAGTGGTTCTTGACCTTCTTTTGTGGCGTCCGGCTCCCTGACCTCTCTGGAGCGTGGCGTTGTCCCGTCCACGGCTCTGTGTGCCTGTGGGTCTGGGCGACTCGGACTTTCTGTTGAAGTTGTCCCCCCGGCTCCTGAGACCCTCCTCACCCACGGTCTCCCCTTGCCAGCCCCCAGCACTGCTGAGAGGTTCCCAAACCCACAGCTGTTCTTCCCCAGCATCAGAGGAACTCCCAGACTCAGGGTGGAGCCTGAGGCTTTACGTTGCTAGTGAGCTCCCAGCTGATGCCTCTGGCCCGGGGAGGACCACCTGCACGGGGAGAGGGCTGCAGGCGCTGGGACACAGCACGCATTCTTCTCTGAGAAGTGCATCTCTTGCTGAGACGGGGGTTTGGATTTTCCTGTAGTTGGCATGTCCTCCACTGACGGTGATATCACAGTCACGTCGGTAATAGCGGCCTCGGCCATGGGAGCACTGTGACAATGGGTGACGCGCCTCATTTGAACCAGAGCTGACATTGCACTGCTGTTAGCGTGATCTGGGTCAGGTCAGTGCCTGGTAGGACCGAACGGGCAGGTCATGGTGGCAGATGGCCGACAAGGAGAAGGGCTTGTGCACAGTCGGAAGGGGCCACGGGTTACAGTGCCCGTGCTGGTTGTCTACTGCCCTCTAACGGGTTACCCCATACTCGGCGGTCTAAGACAGCCACCGTGTGTCCTCTCCTCCCCGAGGACAAGGACCCTGGAGTGGCTCAGCTGGATGGTTGTGGCTCAGGGCGTCTCGAGGTTGCCGTCAAGGTGTCGGCCAGGCAGCCTCATCTGAAGGCTCAACCGGGGCTGCAGGGTGTCACAAAGGTCCCCCCGCAGGCTGGCTGTCGTCTGGGTGTGCAGAGCTCCACCGCCTGGCCTCTCCAGCAGGAGAGCTGGACTGCTTTCCTGGGGAGGGAGAAACGGGAGAGGAGAAGAGAGGGAGTTCTGCTGTGTGTCCTTGTCCTTGTGCATCACTGGTCCATCAGAAGTACAACGTGAGCCCTCCAACCTCCTCCTCCTGGAAGGTGTGCAAAGCTGCAGCACACAGGAGGCTGTGGGGAAACATGGGGCAGGGCGGGGATGAGGGGCAGGAGGGCACGAGAGGCGTTCTGCAAGTGCCGTTTGGATGCATGAACCTCCTAGTGCTGGCATACCTGGATGGGCGAGGGCCAGGGCACAGAGAGACCCCCATGGCCATCTTGGAGTTCTTCCCGGCATAGTCCTCACTCACACAGGACTGTCCCTGGAGCTGTACATCCTTGGGCAGGTGCCAGGGCAGAAAAGGCAGGAACTGCCCATGGGCTGCCTACAGAGCCTCCCGCTGTGGCCCTAGCAGCCCCTTGTCACAGCACACCCTCCCCTTACAGCTCCAGGGATGCCTCTGTCCCTGAAGCTCCAGGGGACTTGGGGATCTCTTGTCTGGGTGTGGGTGTCCCTGTTCCCTCTGCTGCTCTCTTGCTGAGGTCACTGCTGCTTTCTCTGCAGGACTGTGTATGGCCTCGGCCCGTCCAGCACCCCTCATCTTTGCCCTGATAGCTGCTGCGTGCTGGCCATGACACCCATGCCAATCGGGGGAGTCAGGTCCAGCCTCCTGGCTCCAGGGCAAGAGAGGGCTCAGCTGCAGGATGGGTCTTCCTTACTTTGTGTGGGCTGGGTTGGGAAGGTGACACTGGCCAACCTTTGTGGAGGGGACTGGGCAGCTACACTCAGCAGTCTCTGGCTGCGCCCAGCCACTCTGCCCACTCGGTGCTGTCAGGCTCGGGCTGGACCTTGAAGCTTAAAATAGATTGTTTTGAGTAGGCGATGTGTGTGCACGGCTTGAAGCTGCATGGAGTGACACTGAGCTCCTCCTGCGTGTGTCTGCCAGACGCCTGCTTTGTGCACATTCAGTAGCTGGCGGGCTGAGGCGCCCACTGTCCCTGTTCCTCTTGATCACCTGTCTGGGCTCTTGTGCCACCGACAGCCTGCAGCTGTGTCTCCGTCCTCTCAGGGGCTGTCCTGTGTCCCTCACATGGACGTCCCAGCCACTCTCAAGGCCCTTCCTGACTCACAGTCGCTTTGTGTCCCTCTCCTGCTCTTGGACACATCGCCATCATGGCCTTGCTCACATGTCTCTCTGCAGATGTGGGAGTGAATCTGTGACAATGTCCTACATGGGATTAGCTGGGTCAGAAGGGATTGCTGCTCTGAATCCTGAGAGACTAACCACGTGAGCCACGCTGCCATCAGATGGATGTCGTTGTACGGCGCCAGTGGCAGCAGTGTTGCGGTTCACCTTGCCCACCATCGGTGGTGAGCTCGTAAGGCCTCTTCTGGACCTTCCGCTGAACGGCAGGATGAGACGGTCCTGCATGTTCTTCTCTGCCTAGAGTGTCCGTCCCCTCCTCTCTCCACCTGACACTCTTGCTCATCCTTCAAGGCCTGGCTCACGCACCTTCTCTTCCAGAAAGCCCCCCCAGAGCATGCGAGTTCTCCCCTCCACCATTGTGCACAGACTCCTCCATTCCGGGGGGTCGTCCAGCGGAAGGGGGCTGCCTCTGCTTCCCACGTGGGGGGACTGTGCTGGACTGGGGGGTCATTTATTTCCCATATCCTTCTAGACGCCCCAAATCCTCCTCTGCCCCCAAGTCTCAGGTCATGTGCCCCACCCTGCTCAAAACCTCCCTGGCTCCCTGTTACTCTGGAGTAAGACCTCAGCCCCTTCCCTGGCCCACAGGGGTGAAGGCCCTGCAGACTCCTGCCCCCCTTGAACCCTCCCCCTGGCCCCTCCCCTCTCATCCTGCCCCTCCCCCATCCTGCCCCTCCCCTCCCCCAACCCTCCCCCATGCCCCTCCCCCTCCCCTGCCCCTCCCCTCTCCCTGCCCACTCCTCCCCACCCCTCCCCCTCTGCCCCTCCGCCACCACCTATTCCTCCCCCCTCTGCCCCTCCCCTCCCCACCCCCTCCTCCCCCACTCCTCCTCCTCTGTCCCTCCCCCACCACCTGCCCCTCCCCCTCTCACCCCCTTCCCAACTGTTTTCTGTAAACTCTAGCCTTGCTCCCCTTGTTTCACTGCCTCCCCTATCAAGTCACTTCTGTGGGTGTCTTGCTCTAATCCAGCCCCTCCATCACTCTCTGCTCCCTGTGCAACCCTCCCCTCCCCTCCCCTTCCCTCTGAGACCTTGGTTTCCATCACCCACTGGGACCAGGCTGTGGCTCCACACCAGCCCAGAAAAGGTTGGTGGGGTGGAGGTGTGGGTTCCCACAGGCCACCTAAGCACACGGTGCCCATGCCTTCCTGTGGATGCAGTGGCCCTGACCTTGCCAGCTCGGCTCTCAGAGGTGCAGCCTCCTGCACCTTGTCCCTCCTGCTCACTCCTGTGTGGGCACCTTGGCGAGTGACGAGTCGAGGGGTTTCCTCTCCACGGAGGGCCAGGGGCTCTGGGCTGGCACTTGGTGGGACGCCCTGCAGGGAGGGAGGGGCGCATGTGCCCAGGGCCTCACTGTGGCTCCAGAGGACGGATTTGGGATGTTGGTGGGCCCAGGGACCCAGGGATGTGGCAACAGGGTGTGACAGCCCCAAGGTGAGGCTTTCCTGGGGAGCCCTGGAGGCTCAGGGACGAAGCCCACAGTTGGAGTAAGGCCCCCGCTCCCTCGGAGAAGCCCCTGGCACTTTCTGCCTTGGCTGCCCAGGCTTGACTTTGTGACCTTTGAGGTCAGCCAGTAGAAGTACCCACGGTTCTTGCTGGTCACCTACTACAGGTTGAGTTGTGGCCCCCCAAAATATGTTGGAATCCTGAACCCCAGTTCCAGCAAACATGACCTTGTTTGGAGACTGGGTCATCGCAGATGTAATGAGTTAAGACGATTTCAGACTGGAGCGGGGTGGACCCTAATCCAGGGGCTGTGTCCTTACGTGGAGGCCGAGCGAAGACACAGGGAGAAGCCACGTGACGATGGAGACACAGTGCGGGCTGATGTGGCACAAGTCAGGGGGCCCTAGAGCCCCCAGAGCTGGACAAGACAAGACGGATCCTCCCCCAGAGCCTTCAGACTGGACGAGACAAGATGGATCCTCCCCCAGAGCCTTCAGAAAGGGCAGGGCCCTGTGCGGCCTTGCTCTGGGATGTCCGGCCTCCAGAATGTGGGAGGACACTTGTCAGGTCTTTGAAGCCCCGTGCTGTGGTCCTTTGCTCCAGCAGCCCCAGAAGGCGAATACACCTGCATCTCAAGTCATCCAGGCCTACCTGGCCATCACGGGGAGAGAACTAGCACCTCAATCCCCCATGGCGCCTGCCTGTGGGTTGTGCCCCCCCAGGACCCCCTTGGGGGGTGGAGACCCCGAGAATTCTGCGAGCACATGACGCAACTGGTGGAGACACTCTGTTCCCCTCTCTGCGGACGAGCCCCGCTTCAGCTTTGGGTTGGCTGACAGCAGGCGGGAGGGTCGTCTGCACGTTCTGCCTGCCATCTGTCTTGGGTCAGAGCCAGAAAACACAGCCTGTCAATGTTGGGTTGCTGTCAGAAGGCAGGGCCTCTGTGGGGCAAACAAGCCCGGGGAGCACTGGGGGCGCCCGGGGGGATGTGTGCTCTGTGCAGCTGGACAGGGGAGTGCTAGAGCCCCGACCGCCCCCGAGCAGGCCTGGGCCCGGGAGCTCCGAGGCTGTCTCGTGCTCTCCAGCCCAGACTGCACCCCCACGTGACCCGACTTTCAGATCGTGTCAGCGACACTGTCCGGCAGGCCTCAGGGCTCCTGCATCCCACACAGAGTTCCTGGGCCCCCATTCCATCCTGCCTCGTGGAACATTAACTCTCCGCCACTGAGAAGACCGGAGAAACCACAGCTCTGGCCCCTCCAGGACCGAGGAGCCCTTGCCAGGTGGGTGCACGGGCCAGCACATGGGGGACTGAGGCAGTGGGGTCCAACTCTCCTCTTGCACCTGCTCTGCCTCTGCCCCAAGGTGCCCGGCGGTCTGCTACTCTGGAGGGGCTGCTCCTGCCGCGGTCCCGGGCCTCTGCTTCTGAGACGGGGCCTTGAGACCGCAGGGCCCTGCCCCAGTGCTGCCAGGCTGCTGGGCCTGACAGCAGGAGACGGAGGCCCCCTGGGCAGGGGACGTCCTGGCTTTGCTCAGAGCCAGAGGCGGGGAACGGGTCAGCTCTGCATGGGGGTCGGGGGCGGGGGGGGGCGGTCCACGCACCCAGGGGGCAGTTCCCCTCCTAGTACCGAACCCAAGTTCAGCGGCCCATCGCTTGAAAGGGACTCAAGAGACGAGTTTGGATTGGAAAGGAATTTGAGCTTTATTGAGGAGGCTGGCTCCCCGGGAGAAGGCCGGACTCCAAGGTTTCTGCCTTGTCCCAAACCTGAGACTCCAAGGTTTCTGCCGGGCCCACACAGGGCGCTCAGCGGCTGTAGCCTTCTTGGTCACATGCAGATCGGGGGTGCGGGCTACAGAGTGGTCTCAGTGCTGGGGGCTGGGCCAGGGTGTCCGGTTCTTGTGACGTGCAAGAGGACCCTGTTCTTTCTGCAAAGGGGGCCCAGGTCTACAGGTGCACAAAGGGAGGTCTGTAAGTCATTTGTGTGCCCTGAAAAACATTGTGCTAAAAGATTGCTGGACTAATCAGAAAGCCGAGGTGGCTTCAAACAGGCTTGCTGGCCTCTGTGGCCGGAATGTTCTGGTCCTTCTCTCCTTGGGGCCCGTGGTCTGCAAATCTCAAAGTCAGTACATTCCGTTACAGGTCAAGGGCCTTAGTCAGCAAGGAGTGTGTCATCGCGAAGCAAGTTAACCCTTGCAAGGGGCTGGAGTGCTGCTACCCCCGCACACCTCCGCAGGAGAGGGGCACCGCGGCGTCTCCCGGACCGAGCAGGGGTCGGGTGGGCTCTGTGCCTCTGGAAGCTCGTCTGGTCCATGTAGCGCCAGCTGTGAGGAGGGGGCAGGAGGGAAGCGTGTGTCTCCACGTGCACTGGCTCATCTGTCGTGTGTGCGCACGCGTGTGTGAACGTGTCGTGTGTGCATACATGTGTGTATGGTAAGATGTGCATGCACGTGTGGTGTGAGGGGGTGTGTGTGGTGTGCATGTGTGAGCACACAATTCTTGCTGCTCTATACCACCATGATGCCAAGTGATTCTGTCAGGAAGATTATGGATAGTTTTCATTTCCTCCTTTTTCTCATCAGAATGTGATGAAGTTTCAACAATGAACCTATTTTTACTTGTGTAATAAAAATAAAGTTATTTTTAAAAGCAAATGTGTGTCTAAGTGATGTCACTTACTTGCTGGGGATAATGGCCTAGGGCCGTGGCAGACGCAGCCCGAGCTCCCTGGCCCGTCAACCCTGTTCGGTGGCCTTTCTGTCCCTGTTCTTCTAACAGATCAAACAAGACCATTGTGGTCAGACAGCGCAGAAGGTGGGGGCTGGGGACCTGCCGGCACCTCAGACCCGCAGGGGGAGAAACGCAGCTCTGCCGATGGTGGGGCGGGCCCCACGAGGGGCCTGAGGCGCTCCCTCTCCCCCAACCCCGCCCAAAGCACGCTCCGTGAGGACCAACGTCCAGCGACCGTGTTGCTGGCTCGGTTCCTGATGTCCGAAGAGCATTAGCACCACCGTGTGCTTTGTGTATCTACTTTATTTTAAATAATGACACCTTGGCTCTTCTAGACTGAGTTCTGTCCCCAAGTCATCTGTCGGAGTCCTGACCCCCCAAGCCTCAGAAGGACGGTCTTTGGAGTCCGGGTCTTGGAGGGGTGACAGGTTAAATGGGGTCCCCGGGTGGGCTGGCGTCCTCATAGAGGAGGAGGCGAGGACCCAGGCTCGGGGAGGAGAAGCGCTGTGCTCCTCGTGGGTCTGGCGCGGCTCATCCCGTGGCCCCAGGCCCTCCCCATCTCTCCCTCTTCCTTGGACCGGCCCCCCCCCCCCCCCCCTCCCCCAAGCTCTTCCCCCCCCCCCCCCCCCCCAGGCTCTCCACTCTGCTCCGTCTGTCTGTCCGTCCGACCCCAGGGGGCTGGCACCTGTCCGGTAACCCCTCATCGCCCCTGGGGCCGGAGCTTGTGCACTGCTGGGCTTGCGCACCGCCTGGCGCAAGGGCCCCTCTCCCAGGCCCCCTGGCACCGGCCAGCTCAGTGGCGCTGGCCCTCGGTGGCTGCCGCCCAGCGCCCCGCCGTCCAGACCGACTGAGTGTGGGGAGGACACGCAACTCTGCTGGAAAGCCCCACTGCCAGCCAGGTAGCTGAGAGGCCCCAGGGTCTCGTGCCCGGAGAGCCTGCGTCACCCTCCCACCCGGGCCCGAGTACTGCAGCGAGGCCCCACCGCATGGCCGAGCGCGCGGCGCACGCGTAGCAGCTCCTGGAGGACGGGGCTGAGGGGCAGCAAGGAGCTCGCGGGCCGGGCCCAGACGCGGGAGCTGGAGGAGCAGGAGCGGGGGAGGGGGCGGAGGCGCAGGGGCTGGGGTGGGACAGCGTCAGGGCCGGTCTCTCCAGGGAACCAGCCCCTCGGGGAGAGGGTGGAGCTGAAGCCGTTCTCAGAGCGCTGTCAAGACCCCAGACGGTGAGAAGGGCCGCCCGGGGCAGATGGGAAGGGATGGCGCCGAGCCCCCCGCTCCTCAGGCCTTTTCCTCCGCCGGCACCCAGGGCGCGCGCAGCCCCCCGGGTCCCACAAGTGTGGGCGCTTAGGCCGCATGCATCTCCATCCTGCTTTGGGGCGCCGCGGAGGGAGTGCGCGCATGCCCAAAGCCTGGCCTTCCGCTCGCATCCCCGAGGGGCAGGGGCTCGGCTGAGGGAGGGCAGCCCGCGGGGTCTCCGGAGCAGGGCGCAGGGCGGGGGCCCGCGGCGCCCCAGCCCCGACTCCGGGCGATTCACATCAAACAGCGGGCGCCTTTGTTCGTGCCGGCGGTGCGTGCGCGCGGGGCTCCCTGCAGCTCCGAGGCCGGGTGCGCTAATGACAGCCCCGCCCCGCGCGCCTTTGAAGTGGGTGCCGCTGCGCCGCCGGCTCGCATCCCGCTAATGGCAGCTTCCCCTCGGGCCCGCTGCTGGTTGCTAAGTTTCCCTGGGTCTTTTCAGCAGGTTGTATGGGAAATTACAGTGCAGCGCCCAGGAGAAGGTAAACCTATGCTTTTATTGGGTTTAGATTAATGTGGGTTAATCTGTAAAGAATTTTAAGAACATGCTTTGCCTGGAGGTGGGAACGGGTGTCCGGGGCAAGCTGCAAATGACAGGCTTGGTGAAGGGGCGGAAGCAGGGTTTGTCAGGGGGCCACAGAGCAAAGGCGCCCAGCGCCCTCCTCCTGCCTCTGGAGCTCGGCCCAGAGCACACAGCCCTCGCTGCTTGGTCCCCTCTGCGCCCGCTTTCCTTGTATAACTAGTTAACAAAACTAACTTGAGGGGCGTCTGGGCGGCCCAGGCGGTGAAGCGTCTGCCTTCGGCTTGGGTCGTAATCTCAGGGTCCTGAGGTCGAGTCCCACCTCGGGCTCCCTGCGCAGCGGGGAGTCTGCTTCTCCCTCTGCTTCTGCCGCTCCCTGTGCTTGCAAGATCTCTCTCTCGAATAAATAAAATCTTAAAAAAAAAAAAAAAAACCTAACTTGAGTGATTGCAAGAATGTGCTTTGGATACAGGAAACAAGCCCAAAGCCACTTAGTAGGGGAGGCAGGGAAATGTTTGGTTCTCCAGAAGGAAGCACAGCGGTGGGGCGCTTAGAACTGCTCCTCTGGCCATCCATGTGCTTCTAGAAATCACCACTTGGCTTGTGACTTGGAGGGTTTGGTGTTCCTGAAGTCACGGTCAGCATGCCTTCCTCTCCACGTGCTCCTGTTCTGGACAGAAGCTCCCCTCAGCCCGCCCCCGTTTGCTCTCCAAACACTCCCAGGAGGCCTCCTGTAGCAAACCTGGCTGAGCCCAGCGCCTTCCCAGGGAAACTCCCAGGGCCCTCCTTGAACCGCAAATATGACAGCCTCCTGAGCTGTTGGACGGGGCTTATCTGGGTGGAGTCCAGGCTGAGGAGTCTCTCAGAAGCTCTGGGATGTTATTACAGGGCAGAATCGTGTAGAAAACAGTAAATAAATGCCTAAGGCATGTCATAACCTGCTCAGGGTATGGAGGGGCCCCTAGAAACAGATCCTACCACCTGAATCCACATAAAGGGCCCACAGCGAGGGTCCTGAGAACAGTGGTTTCCACTTAAAGTTTAAGAGAACCTTCTCCCCTAAGTGGACATTACACGGAACCCTATGCAGACAGGTAAACGCAGAGCTCCTGTTTGCAGACAGGTCAGCGTCCAGAGCTTCACTTTCCCAGCTCAACTTCCTGCCCCTCCTCCCCCCCTTCCTCCTTCCCCAGCTCAATTTCCTGCACCCCCCCACCCTGTGTGCCTGGAAGGAAATTTAGGAAGCACTGCTCCTACTTTAGTAGTCTGAGTTCTCCAGGGAAACGGAGCCATGTATCTCCTGACAGAGCCTGGGAGAGTCTAAGGAACTGCCTCATGTGACTGGAGGCCAGCAAGTCCACGGTGACATTTGCAGAGAGGGCTGGCGGGGGGAGAGCCAGGGAGAGCTGATGTTGCTGATCCAGTCTGAAGACAGACTTCCGGCAGAATTCCTCCCTCTCAGGGCCCTTTCTCATAAGGCCTTTAGCAGATGGGGCAAGGCCCGCTCGTGTTACGGTGGCAGATAGCCAGGCGCATCCAGAGTGCGCTGGTTTAAATGGTGATCTCATGGAAGAACAGGCCTCCATGGCAGCACCCAGATGCTCTTGCCCTGCAGCCCAGCCTATAGCTGACACAGAATTAACCCTCACACTGGCAAATTTTGAGCATCATTCGTTTCCCAAATGAAGGCATTTTCTCCCGGGATGTTTTCGGCGGTCTCTGAGCATTCAGGCCTGAGACCCGGCTGACTGGCGCCTGTCCTGCAGTGTGGACATGGCTGGGGTCCCTCTGGGTGCCTGTCCTGAGGTGTGGATGTGACTGGGTCCCGCAGGGCGTTTAGCTCAGTGGTGAAGAAGCATTTAGGAGGAGAAGCAGACAAGGGGATGAACCGGGTATCAGGCTTGAGCTGGGGTGAGTTCATCCGTAGATTCTGATGTTCTCACCATGTGCTGCTATTTCAGGACTGGCTCAAATGTCTGCTCTTTTGTGCCGCTTTCCCCAACTCCCCAGACAGGGAGCTCCTGCAGGCTCTCCCGGTACTTTCCGTGTCAGGCGCAGGGTCCAGTGGGTGAAAGCTGAGATGGGTGGTGGGGACGTCAGGCGCTGTGGGCACAGGCCACAAGCTGCCCCGGGGGAGCCGGGAGGGCCGGCCTGGGCTTCTCCTGTCCCTGCTGCCTGGGGGAGGAGGAGGGGAGTTGGTTGTGGTGGGGAAGAGGGCCAGCAGTCGG
The DNA here is from genome assembly GCF_003265705.2 of Callorhinus ursinus. Classification (NCBI taxonomy): domain Eukaryota; kingdom Metazoa; phylum Chordata; class Mammalia; order Carnivora; family Otariidae; genus Callorhinus; species Callorhinus ursinus. The sequence goes on along the minus strand of NW_027397160.1, from coordinate 45,107 downwards.
GGTCCTGGCCCCTGTGCGTGTGTCCTCAGCAACCTCAGCTGGCTCGCGGCCAAGGAACATCACTCAGGACTTGAAGAGCCTTGTGTCAAGAATCCCAGAGGGTGCAGTTGCCCCCCCCCGCACACTAACAGCTCCCCTGCCCCAGTTCTGTGGGTTCTGACCCGAGACCCCCCCCCCAGGCCAGAGGCAGAGGACTGTTCATTCCTCATAGCAGGGGCCGTGGGCAGGGTCTGCGTTTCCCCCCGATATCCACGGGGGACACATCACATGCGGTGGCCTGTAGCGCAGGGAGGAGCCTGTGCTAAGGGAACCTGGGTGTTTTGTCAAAGGCAGGGTGTTCGTTTGTGGGGGCCATCGTCAGAAAGCTTAACAAGCAGCAGTTCATTGTGTCCTTGTCTGGAGCCTGAAGCCCCATCTCAAGGTGTTGCCAGAGCTGCTTCCCCTGGGGCCCCGAGGGGGACTCTGCCCCAGGCTCCGCCCTGCTGTGTCTGCTGGCTGCTCCCTGGTTCCATGGCTGGCCTCTCTGGGGTTTGGTGGCTGGCCACTCCAGGGTTCGGTGGCTGGCCTCTCTGGGGTTCCGTGGCTGGCCTCTCCGGGGTTCCGTGGCTTGTATGTGTGCCACCCAGTCTCTGCCTGTGTCTTCGTCTGGAGTCCATTCCCCTTGGTGCGTGTGTGTGTTCAGATTTCCCCTTGTTTTTTTTTTTTAAGATTTTATTTATTTATTCGACAGAGAGAGAGACAGCGAGAGAGGGAACACAAGCAGGGGGAGAGGCTGAGGCAGAGGGAGAAGCAGGCTTCCCGCGGAGCGGGAAGCCCGATGCGGGGCTCGATCCCAGGACCCCGGGATCATGACCTGAGCTGAAGGCAGCCGGTTAACGACTGAGCCACCCAGGCGCCCCCAGATTTCCCTTGTTACAGGGATTGTCCTCTTGGACCACAGGGGTCTCTCCTGCTTCAGTGTGACCTCATCTGAACTAACAACATCTGCAATGAGCCAATTACCAAATAAGGTCACATTCTGAGGTCTGGGGCTCAGGACTTCAACATGTGAGTTAGGGGGACACAATTCGGTGCATAGTGGGCCACGAACACAACTGCCTTATGCTTCTGCAAGAGACGGGACATCTCACTTCCAAGGCCGTTCCCTATACAAGTAGCTTTGACAAGGTAGCTCAGGACGAAGGGCCTTCAACACCCCTGAGGCTCAAGGGACAAGCAGAGCCGGCCAGGGACCCAGGGAGACCTGTCTGTTGCCAAGCATTCTGTGATCCTAGTGAATCTATGAACCGTTTCAGCAGCACGGGAAACGCTCTCCCTATTTAGCCATCAGGAGGTGTCGCTCTGAAGAACCAGGGAGCAGCCCCTAGAAGGATGAGGTTGTGTGTATTTATCAGAAAGTCAAGGTGTTTTGAGTGTGAGTGAATGACAGAGACAACCCCAGCCCCTCTGTGTCTTGTGCTCACACGTCCAGGACTGTTCTAGGGGCTTCCCGTGTGTGCTACCCCATTAATCCTGCCCGCGGCCCACTGAGGCATCGTGATCCCATCCGGCTCATGAGTAACCAGAGGCACAGAGAGGGTGAGGCAGCTGCTCAGGATCCCCAGCTAATAATTAGTGGAGCCAGGACTCAAAGCCTCCTAACCCCACCCTGTCTGTCCACAGGCCAAGATGTGTTGCACAACATGGCTTTGCAAAAGCCGTGTCAGCTGTGCGTTTACATACAGACTTCTGGAAGGGTCTAGACTAAAACCTTAGAAATGATAGTGTGGCACAGTTATAGATCCCTTCTCCTCTTGTATACAACGAGAATGTTACACGAATACCGCTTTATGGGTAAGGAGATATGTTACACGCGAGACTCTGGCATGGGCCCCGCCTCATAAGCATCTTTAACTCCAAGGCAGAACGGGGATCGACCCCATCCCCTCTGGTTCTGCAGTTCCTCCTGCACAGCTGAAGGTCACAGAGAGGGCTCAGGCTTCCCCACAGACCCCACGTCTCCCAAACCCAGCGGTCTCTTCTCTGGCCGCTCCGGAGGCTGCAACAGCACCCCTGGTCAGCCACCGTTCCCGGCCAGTCGAGCTGGCCTGCGCGCAGCTCAGCCCCTCGGTCCTCCCCGCTGACCCCTCTGCCCCTTTCTTGTGGCATCTGCAAGGCTCACGCTTTGTCTGCCCCATCTCTTATTGCCAGGTTTTCTTCAGGGAAATCAATTTCTGCAACTTAAGAGTTTTTCACCTAGATGAGAAAAAGCACCAGCTCAGGACAATGAGACAAAGGTGCATGTTTTGTAAACATATTCAACAAACTTCTAGAAAGGTAAGAGCTTGTGGTAGAGAGGAATGTTAGACACCAACCAGGGAAAATAGGCTGAGAGCACCTAGCGCTCGCAGACACGGATGCGCCCAGCAAGAGAGCATCAGCTGGGTGGTGTCTCAGGGCGGGGAGAGCAGAGAGCTCAGGGTTGCACACGTGCGGGACGGGTGCTGGACAGATAATGTTGCTAAAACCGCCTGCCAGATAGAGGAAGAAGGTCCTCGTGGACTTCAAAAAAAATGTATAAATGCATGAAAGCCCACAAACTGAAAGGAAGAGCTATAATAAGATGTTGGGTCCAGGAAAAAAAACAAGACTAACACCATGTTAGTAAGAGAATAAAGCATGGATATTCAAAAGGCCAGTGGATCACATGACTTTCATGGCAAACCTTAAGGAAAAAGTAAAGAATGCCAAAATATGCAGCATCAGATACGAGAAAAAATATAATTGCAGATACAGAAGATATTAATTTTATTTTAAGAGAATGTGATGTTAATTCTTTGGCAATAAATTTGAAAATCTGGAGGAAGTGGGTGATTTCCCAGCAAGATATGAGTCATCAGGGGCGCCTGGCTGGTTCAGTCGGTGGAGCGTGTGACTCTTGATTTCGGGGTTGTAGGTTTGAGCCCCGTGTTGGGTGTAGGGTTTACCTAAAAAAAAAAAAAAAAAAGGATATAAGTCATCTATATTATCCTATGAAGGAGCAGAAAAACAGAATAAACAAACAAAAGAAATGGAAGTCTGTTTGGAACATTTGCCATCAAGAGTCCCATTTGGAGTTTAAATATGGTCACCGTATTCGCTAACCCTGTTGGTTTAATGGTATTTTTCCTAGATACGATGATCCTATTGTGGAAATGTTGGAACGCGTCCTCTTTCAAGGAAACACATGCAGAAATATCTAGAGTGAAGGTCATATTAACAATTTATGTCCAGATGGCTCAACAGACAAAATGTTCACCCAGGCGCATGCAGACATGTGAGAGAAGCAACACAACACGTCCTCACCCATGGGTGCATCAAGGCAAAGTAAATGTTTGGTCAAGTTTTCTGTAGAATTGAAAAGTTTTAAAGAAGTGTTGCAAGAAGAAGGCTGAAACATTTTCACAAATGAGACCCAGTTTGTCTGTGGAAAACGAATTCTTAACACTAAAGTCTTCTAGAGCATGGAAAAGCATGGAGAGCGCTTGAGTTGGTTTTATCAAGCGAGCATGACCTTCACATCACCCGATGATCAAGATAGTAAGTTCACGAACTGATTACACGTTATTGAATGCCAGGATACAGGGCTGAGCCCAGAGAGGCATAGTCTGCGTGCCTGGAGTTTCCAGCCTGGGGAGAAAGACACATATCATTCACAGGATCACCTCAACAGTGATCAAAGGGGCCCAAAGGAGAGGTGGAGGAGGTGTGCTGAGAGCCCCTAACAAGGAGGCTTTCCCCAGAGGAGTTAATTAGGCCAAGGAGAGACAAGGGTGTCGAGAGAGAGCCCAACCTGGGAACAACCCTGGTAGGAAGAGGCACATCTAGGTTGTGCTGGAGCCTGGAGGGGGGCCGTGTGTATAGGGGGTGACAGTGCAGCGGGGTTTGGGCAGGTTCAAAGCCCAGGGCCTTGTAGGCCATGCCCCAAACACTGTCTTTATTTGGGTAGCAGTGGGAAGCCAGAAGGGAGACCAGTCTGGCCAGGTTTGGGTTCTGCAGAGATTGCTCGCACCAGGCGGAGGTCCAGAGGGTACAGGACCCAGCTGAGCGGTGACAGTGTGGAATGAAAGTGGCCAGACCAGGAAGGTGACGGGTTGTAGGAGGCAGAGGTGTCTGGGGGTAAACTCAGAGGGACTTCCTGAGGGAGGTGTCAAGGATGAGTTCTGGGTTTCTGGCCTGGAGCCCTGGGTGAGGAGTTGTTGGACCGTGCCTTTGTGACACCCAGGAGGGTGTCAGGGGAGCAGCCTGGTGCTCAGCATAGAGGTGGAGCTGAGACACACATTTTTCAGTCTACGGGAAGATGGGAGCCTGAGAAGTTACCTAGAGAGAGAGCAAGGAGAAGAACGTGAGTAGGAAGGCAGCATTCTAATAAACTGTTGGTTGGAGTCCCACAACATATTGCAAGTAAAATGCACCATGACCCCTGTGCTTTATGCCAGGAATGTAAGGGTGGCTCAGCATTAGGGAAGAGAGCACTGTAATTCAGTCCACTGACAAGTTAACATAGAAAACACATGAAGTCATATCAATTGATGTGCAAAAGCATTTGAGGGATACAAACACAGTGATCCGAAGGGGCACCTGCCCCCCAATGTTTATAGCAGCAATGTCCACCATTGCCAAACTATGGAAAGAGCCCAGATGTCCATCAACAGATGAATGGATAAAGAAGATGTGGTTCATATATACAGTGGAATACCACTCAGCCACCAGAAAGGATGAAATCTTACCATTTACAACGACATGGATGGAACTAGAGGGTATTACACTAAGCGAAATAAGTCAGTCAAAGACAATCATCAGATGATCTCACTCACATGTGGAATTTTAAGAAACAAAACAGGAGCATAGAGGAAGGGAAGGAAAAATAAAATAAGATGAAATCAGAGAGGGAGACAAACTGTGAGAGACTCTCAACTCTGGGAAACAAACTGAGAGTTGCTGGAGGGGAGGGGCTGGTGGGAGGGGGTAACTGGGTGATGGGCATGAAGGAGGGCACGTGATGGGCTGAGCACGGGGTGTTACATACGACTGATGAATCACTGACCTCTACCTCTGAAACTAATAATACACCATATGTTAACTACACTGAATTTAAATAAATAATTTTTAAAAATTTGAGAAAGTGCCGTGGTCATTCCTACTCTAAGTAAAAGAGAAGGAAAACAAATTGGTACACATATTAAAACAGAAGAGCCAAAATTACTCTTCTTGGCAGACAGTATTTATCTAGAAAAACGGGAGATTCTAGGATCAGTAAGTTTAAGGTTGCTAGATACAAGATAGTTGTACTAAAATGAACCAGTTTTCTTTATACTACCAATAACTAATTACAGGTAGAAATGGGGGGGATAATGTTCATAATGATGATAAAATTATAAATAAATGTATAGGACATTTACAGGAATAATTTTACAGAAAATGTGCTGGACCTCTGTAATCAAAACTATAAAATTTTTTTGATGAGCTTAATTCAGGGTTGGAATAAACAGAGAGATATCCATGTTTCTGAGTGGGAAGACTTCGTATCATAAAAATGTCCATTATTCTGAAATTAATCTATAAACTTACTGCCATTCCAATAGGTATTCCTATAATATCTTTGCTTGTTTGATTTTGGTTTTGGAGGTAGAAATGAGAACCAATAATTTTTAAAGTTCACATGAAAGGGAAACTATGAAAGGGAAAAAGAGAACCACCAATACGTTTTTGAAGCGAGAAAGCTAGTGTGTGTGCCCTTGATCTATAGGTATGAGCACTTACTGTAAACATGCACAAATAATGTGTTGGCAAAGGGAATAGACAAAGAGATTTAGTGGAACAGAGATTAATGGAATAGTTCCAAGTATGTGTAGAGGCCTAATCCATCATAAATGTGACATTTCAAGGTGGTGGGGAAAGGAGAGGCATTTAGTAAATAGTGCGTGCATAACAGCTTTCTGGAGACGGAGCTCAAGTCAGTGCATTCCAGATATCCCAGATCACACCCCAGATGGAACAGGGAGCCAAACAGAAACACAGCGTAACAGCAGAGACATCTAGAAGTTGTATTTTAAGACCTAGAAGTCTTAAGGAAAATGTTGCTGACTAAATAAAAATTTTAAATACTTGGCAAAAGACAAAAGCATCAGAAAAATTGTTTAAAGGATCAAAAAAGAAGTGATAGGGGGAAATATGTGCAGCCATCCTTTAGCAGGTGGAGGATTACTAGCACCACCATCCACAGGACTCATCACATGACAAGAGAAACAAACCCTTAATTCTCTCCTTCAGTAACGAGCCCCCCTTACTAAGTCACTTCTAGAACGGGATTCTAGTCCGCACTCCTGCACACAGTGGCCCAGTGGCCGACGGGGGCAAGGCTGGGCGCTGAGTGGGGGCAAGCCTGCCGGGTGCCTATCTGGATTCGCCGTCACACGCCAGGCGCTCTTTCTTCCCCGGAGACCCTTTCAATCCGGGGTCACTAAATGTCACATTATGGTCTATATTCCGGAGGAATTTTTGCATCTTTATTGAGAATCCCTGAGGTTCAACTTAACCTCCCAAAGGGCCGACTTAGTCTAATAGAGCCCCAACCTGGGTGATTGGTTGGCCTCACGTCTTCTTTCTCTAACCTGGAGTTACTGTTTCAGATTTCCCCTTTGCTTGTGACTTCTCCTCGTCTTCCTGGAGAAAGCGTCATTCCCTGCTTGGGATATGTTGACCTGGGAGAGGCGGACTCGCTCGGGCCACACGGCGACGCATTGTGGCCACGTACGGAGGCCCGTGGCGTGCGTGTTGGTGGACCAACCCGTGTCTCCCGCAGAGCGAATGAGGTCCTCCTCTGTCACCACAGTGGATGAGGGGAGTGACGGTCTGCACCTAAGTTACAGGAGACGTCCGTGCAGGGATAGATTTCTGTTTTTCCTCTGGAGGCAGTGAGCAGACCCAGATGCACGGTCGGCCGCTCCTGCCTCCGTTCCGGGCGGGTTGGCCCGTGTCTCGCTGACTACCCAGCCTGCGTCCCCTGGCGTGCAAACCCGGCTCTGTGATGCTCCGGCGGGTTGTGAGCCGTCACAGCCGCCCTGGTCTGTGGTGTGCGGCGGGGACTCTGCTCTCACACCTGCTGCTCTCAGCAGCGTCTGCATCAGCGTGACTCCTGGGGCCGCTGGTGAGGCGTTTCCAGGGCCAGGGTGCTTGGAGGAAAGGGCTTCCTTTCTTGCTCGGGAGCCCCAGGGAGGGACAGGGGCTCCTGCGTTCGTGTCCGCTCTTCCTCCTCACCAGCATCTCCGAGCCCGTGGGCAGCACAAACTCACACAGGTGCCGCTTTAGATAAATTACATCCGGCACCTAAATTACGGGCTCTTCCCGCCAATGCGGGTCTCACCGGGCACTTCCTACAGATGTGGAATTTAAAATGTGGAGCATTTAAGTGGCTTGTCCGGGGTGACACAGGAACCAGTCCGGAGAAGGAAGTTCTGAGCTTTTTCTCTGCGCTCGGCCCGTGTTTTTCTAGTTGTACGCATGAACGGGATTTCCCCCGATGAGCCCTTGTTTGTCACTGAGCATTGCTGGTATTACCTGGATGGAACATAACAGAAGGAGACTGTCCTGGGAGGGCTCAGGGTGGCATGGTTGTGATTCCTCAGACCCGGTTGTTACAACATGATGCACAATCATTTACCAACAGTTAGAGGTCAGCAGGAGACGTAGGGTCAGAGGTCAGTGTCAGGTGGAGAGGTCAGTGGGTGTCACAGGGACGCTGCCTGGGTCTGTGTCCTGTGGGAAGTCCCCTGCCCTCCTGACCCGTGGCCACCCAGGGCCACCGAGACCCTCAAAGTTCTCTGCCAGTGGGAAAGGGAGAGAGCAAGACTCTGTCTGGCTCAGACACAGCTGTGTCCTTTCTGTCCGCCATCCCGGGATGGGCACCTGCCCGGTGGGGTCAGGAAGGCTCCGCCCCTGCGCTGGCTGGCGGGGGTCCCGGAGCAGGGGTGAGGGAGGCCCCCCGAGGGTCCGCCGGGCGCTGTGCATGCGGTCACAGGCAACCTTTCCAGGTTTCCCTCCGAGGACCTCAGTTACCCAGACCGTGTGACTAGAACAGAAGGCGTTTGTTAATAGCTGTTGGAGCTGTCTGTCTGTCTGTCTGTCTAGAGACAGAGACAGAGAGAATCTCTCCAGCCACAAGCAGTTTCATGCAGAGCCTTGGACATTCTCTCTCCCCTGCCTCCCTCTGTCTCTGTCTCTCTCATCTCCCCCCACGCAGCCCCCCCAACAAGCCCAAGCCCAGGGTCTGCCCTGGTCACAAACACCTGCGGGCGAGCCCCAGACCTGGGGGCGGGCGTGGTGTCTGCGGCCACAGCACTGTCCTTCGGCTGTGAGGAAGATGTCCCTTCGGGGCCCATGAAAGGGGTCCTGCGGACCCGGGGAAGCCACCTGGCACCGGCCGGGGCCTGGGATGAAGGCCCCGGTAAGCCCTGGATAGGGGTCTGCGGGCCCGGGGTTTTATAAAAAAGAACAATCACACTTAAGAGCTGTCCTGCCTGGGGCAGCATTTCGTGTCCACTGTGGTTTTGGGAGGTCAGAGCTTTGGGCCTCCTCTGGAAGAAATGAGGCTCCTGCTGTGTGCTTGGCGCTCCCCTCCCCCGGGCGGTCCTCCCCGAGTCTTCTCATTAGCCGTTCCCGGGGAGGACTGGCTTCCCTCCGGAGGGGAATTCCTGAAACCCAACAGTTGACAAACCCACACACCCTGGGGAGGGCCGGGCACCAGATAAAAGCCGTCCTCACAGCCGGGCCCCTCCTGGGGACGGCCGCTGTCAGCCGGCCCGGCAGAGGCTCTGCGCCCTGGCCCCCCCGCGGCTGGCTGTCCTAAGGCAGGCAGCCCAGGATCTGCACCCGAGGAGAACAGGTTCTCGGAGTTTTTCTGGTTGGCTCCAGCTCTCCGCTGGACGATCTATTTCTGTCTTTCCTTTGGGAAAAGCGTGCTTTGCCAATGAGTAATCTCCGTGGTGCTGGGATGCTATCACCTGTCACCTGCGCGGCAGGACCCAAGCCTGTGCGGAGATGAGCTAGGCTGCCGCCCCGACCTGCCCATACCAGCTGTCCCCCCCCCGCAGAGCCGGCAGAAGCTTTCTGCCCCCTGCCCCCCTGCTGGCCGCCTGTCCCTGCCGCAGGACTCTGGCATGTGGCCTTCACAGTGACTGTCCCCCGCCGTCCCCACCCCCGCTGCCACCCCCGGAAGGGCTGGCCCAGGTGTCTGAGGAGGAGCTGGGGGCCGAGGGCAGGGCCCCTGGATGGAGCTTGGGACCCGGACCCCCCATGTCTGTCCTGCTGATGCTGTGTGTGGCACTCTCGGCCCTGGCGACCCCAGGCCAAGGCACCCAGCAATGGGAGCCCTGCACAGGTAAGGGGGTACAGAGCTGGGAGCCGGGAGGGGTGCAGCTGCGGGTCAGCGCCGCTTCCGGTCCCCCGTCCCTGGGTGCCCGGGTTTGCTTTGGAGGCACCAGCAGTCCGCCCGGGAGACAGCGACAGGGGGATGGCAGAGGCAGAGGTGAAAGGGATGGAGAAGGCTGGCTCGGTGGAAATGCTAACAGGGTGGGGACCGGGTTCAAAGCGAGAACCAGCTGCCATTTGAAGGCTTCACAAGTAGTTACCTGTGTACCATCCTGGGGAAGGGCCTTGCACCTGTTTCAGGAATGAGCCAGCCCCTCGTGGGGCCCAAGCACAGAGAACCCCAGGTCTGCACTTAGCAAAGCACGGGGCCACCCCTGGGCCGGCTGTTCCGTCCCACAGCCCCAAACTCCCACGCCAACGTGGGGAGAGCGCCACTGGCTGGCTCCTCCGAGGGGAGGTTCTGCTCCCCCTGCTTTTAGGAAGGCCCTGTTGACTCGCTAATGACCATGACATCACCATATCTTTCTGGAATTTCTACCTAGAGATTTTATTTATCAAACCTAACATTAAGAACAAAGCAACAGGAAGAGGAAGCCCGGTAGCTGGGACCCCCCCCCCCAGCACGTGCAGCCTCACCAGGAGGTCAGTGGGGTGGGGGATGGTCGGTAGTGCGGTTGCAGTTTTATTTGCAAATTACTCATCCTGGGCTCCCTCCCTGTTATAGCTCTTTGCTCTGATGGCCCTTGGTTCCCAATGACACGAGCAGGAGATGACCGATGATGACCCAAGTCTGGAATGCTCGGGTGGGTGTCCAGGGCAGGTGGGAGGCAAGCAGGCCCCGGGGCTGCTGGAGCAGCGGCAGTGGGCAGGGTGGGGGCAGGACCAAAAGCCCCCCACCGCCACTCTGGGCTCCCGCCTGCAGTGACTGCCTTGGGACTCACGATTTGCAAACAATACAGGAGCTAAGTCAGCCTGTGGCCAAGCGAAGTCCCCAGGGGCTCAGGGGACAGAAGGCTGCCCCCTCCCCAGCAGAGACCGGCCAGCCCCGAAGGACCCCCCACCACCCTCCCCCCACCAGCCGCGCCGAGCCCAGCCGCTGTCCTCAGCACACGGCAGTCTCTGTGTTGGGGGATGAGTCACTGACATGCACCTTCATGCTCCCTTCAGCCCTGGGAACAGCATCAACCTGCACAGTAATAATAAAGGTTATTTATAAAGCCCGCCCCCTCTGCCCTGAAGGCTGGTGCAGATAGTTAAAAGGTGACCCAGTTACAAACACCGGGGACTCAGGAGGAAAGATAAAAGACGGGTAAATAATATCGAACTGTGTTTGGAGTACTTCCAACACACTTGCGCGTGAAGTCAGGACTTCAATGGTTAAAAAAAATCACTTTGATTCCATTCCGTTTTGAAAGGCCCCTGAGTTTCCACAGCTGGGTTGTGCGAGCTGGGGTGGGGGTGAATCCCAGTGGCCTTCCGGCCTCCCGCATGTCTGCGCCGCTGTGCAGGTGGGAGGCGCCTTGGCGGCCACCACGCTGGCTTCCAAAGGCCTAGCCCTGAGTCTGGGACACAGATGAGTCTGCAGCAGCGACCAGTGGGTGAGGGGCCATTCCCAAGGGCTTCTGTACCCCTCTCTGGGGGGGGGTGCCGTGCTGGGGGGCTGGTGGCTCTGATTGCCAGGGCCGCCTCGGGCTGCCCTTCTGTAGGCGTCACTGGAAGGCTGTGGGGGCCCGTGGGCTGGGGTTTTCAGGCATCCCCACCCCAGTGGGACAGCAGAGGAATGCTTATGCCTGCACCCTGGAAAGAGGGAAAGAGCTAACGCAGTGCTCTGCGATGGCAGGTAGGCCAGAGTGGCCCAGGGGCTGGGCGAACAGGGACCTCAAGTCTGGAGGGCCTCGAGTTCGAGTTCACCATTGAGGAGGCTTGGGGAGGACAGTCCAGGAGGCTGGGGCGTGCAGGGAGGGCCTTGTCTGCGTGGCTTTCGTGCAAAGCTCACAGCAGGAGCTGTGTGCTGGACCGCTGGGGCGGGCCTGGGGTCTGGGCCGGAGAGCTGGCTGGGCTTGCCAGGAAACCATGGCCAGGGTCACGCAGGAGCTCGGGCTGGTGAGCAGCTCACCAGTGCCCTTCTGGGGGGTGGGGCTTACCACTTGCAGATACCCCTTCCAGGTTGGGGTTTTAGCGATAGAGAAATTGGGTTCAATGTCTGCCCAGCGTGTGGTTCAGACCCTCTGCTGAGGGGCGGGCCTGGGGACTGGCCTTTCTGCACAGGTGCAGGTGTGTCTGAGGATGGGTCAAGTCTCTGAGAGCCTGGGCCAAGCCAGACAGATGACCTGGCAGGCGGTCAGCATGAACAAGGCAACTAGGGGGCAGGTGGGAGGTGCAGGCCACGGAAACCGGCTCAGGGTGGGAGGGTGGAAGGGAGTCCAGAGCAGAGGGGCTGGGGGCTCGGGGCATGTGCGGGGTGTTGGGGTGGGCTCCCTGGGGGATGAGCATGGCAGGCAGGATTTTACGGTGAGATGCCTTTTATAAGCTGTTGGCCTCCCTGACCCCAGGAGCCAGCCTTAGTCTTCTGACCGTGGACCCCTCAGCTGCCCCACTGAGCTGCGCCAACGGCTTTGGGACAAAATGGTTGAGATATGGGTCCCTCCGATCCTTCCTAGCTCCTTTTGGACATCTGTGGTTCTGGGCTGCATGGTATGTGTGGTGCCAGGAATTGGCTGGGGCTGTCCTGGGGGAGACACCTGGGTGGGCTGTGTTCCAGACGTGGGCTCGAATCAGGGGGAGCAGCAGCTGTGGGTGGGGAGGGGTGATGCTGGGGAAATGTCATCCATCCCACACCCAGCTTGTCTGCATGGGGACAGGAGGCCAGGGCGGTGGGAGTCTGTGGGAGCCATGCTGGGCACGTTATGTGCATAACACTGGACCCTCCCGGGCTGGGGTCACTGGCCGGCTGGCTCCAAGGGGCTGGGGGTGCAGGGGAGGTGTAGGAAGCACAGCTCTGAGCTGCTGCAGGGTGGCAGGATCACAATGTCTTGCCTTCCGTTTCATCTGTGCCTGGTGCGCCTGGGGACATCGATATCCCGGGAACACTCACGGGTGGGCTCCTCACTGGGATTCGGCTTTGGTGACGTCAGAACCTGGTCTAAGAGCATCCCTTCGTTGACCCCTTCTTGCCTCCTTCATTCGCTCAGTCCCCAGGCAGGGACGGTGCTGTGCCCACCATCCCCAGTGGTGGAGCCTGCGCCTCGCTCAGACCACGGCTCCGCCAACCACCAGCCCAGAGAGGCCCTGGCAGTTGCCTCCTCCCCCAGCGTGGGAGGGGCTCAGGGGGGCCTCAGAGGAGGAAACCTTCAGGGTGGGGGCGGGGAACCCCAGAGGGCTGGGTGCAGGAGTGGGTGGGGCGGTCGGACCTCCGGGTCTGGGTGCCTGTGGGGAGCCCTTCATCCCTGGGGAAAGTATCCACAACAGGACGGGAACAGATGTGCATTTTAACCAACTGAGCCACCCAGGCGCCCCAGATGTGCACTTTAAAAGCTGTCTGGCAGGGCACCTGGGTGGCTCAGATGGTTAAGCGTCTGCCTTCGGCTCAGGTCATGATCCCGGGGTCCTGGGATCGAGTCCAGTCCAGCGTCAGGCTCCCAGCTCAGCGGGGAGTCTGCCTCTCTCTCTCTCTCTCTCTCTCTCTCTCTCTCTCTCTCGCTCTGTCTCTCATGAATAAATAAGTAAAATCCTTAAAAGCTGTCTGGCAGTGTGGGGCAGCATCGGGCCTCTTTTGCATTTGGGGGGCAGGAAGCCCTCCCCCCACCGCCTGGGCTGCTCTCAGGAGCCACCCACTTTGTCCTCAGTCTTCTCTAACGGAAGCTTGCAGGAGGGTGGTGCTTTTCAGCCTGAGTCCTGGGGAACCCTGGCCCCTCCGCGAGGCCCTCAACGCGGGGTGCTGGGAGACTCTGTGTGGGCACGACGCCCCCTCCTGGCGGCCCCTAGGAGCAGGCGTGAGCCTCTCAGCCTACAGCAGTGGGGACTGTTTCTGGGTCCCAGCCACCCTGTGTCCACGCGCTCTGAGCGGCTTCCCACTCTGAGCCGGGAGCGCGCGGCCCGCGGGGTGCGGGGGGCCTCCAGGCGGAGTGTGGCAGCCGGGGCCCCAGGTCTCATCTAAGCTCCGCACCCCCAGGCCAGGCCTTGCGCAGCGCTAGGCAGCGGGGGGGGGGGGGCTGCTGCAGTGGGGGGCAGACTGTCTCTACACTGGTCGTGCTGAGGCTTTTTATTTAGTCCGTATGTGCAGGTTCAGCGACCTGTCCTCTGCAGGAGACCCCACCGCACCCCTTACCTTTGTCGCCCCCCCACATCTCAGAGACAGGCACCCCTCTCATTCCCCAGCGCAGAAGAGGCCGTGCCCCAACCTGGGGGTCCCCAGTGCCAGCAGGGGAGCCTGGCTCTGTCACCCTGACGCTCACTTTCGTTTTTAAAAATTCTCACCCATTAGGCCAGGGCACTTTTTTGTTTGCACAAAAGTTAGGAAACAAAGAATATTCATTTTTATCCTGGAACCTCATAGCTGTATGCAGGTTCTCTGACTTGATCCTTGGGGCTAATCATGTATTCACAGGTGGCCTTTCCCACAGTAAAATCAGCAAGCCCCCAGGCATGCTTCTAGTCTGGACTTGGTTCCCCAGCTGCCCACCCCCTTCCCTCCCCCCTGCGCAGAACCCGGGACGCTCAGTTCCCGGCCCCTCCCCGCCCCACCCGCTTTAGCCCCGCCTCATTCCCCCCTCCGCCCCCCCCCAAGTCCTCCTAGGTGGATTCTGAGCTCCTGGCTTAGGGGGCACGAGGGCGCCCACTTCTCTCTCCCCACCCTGAGTCTGGGGGAGCGATGGGTGACCTGGTCCTTGGATATTACCCTCCGCCTCCTAACCCCGCGGATCCGCCTGAAGGAGCATGCGCCCGGGGCATGGGGCTCAGTGAACAAGCGGCTCCGCGACCCTCGCGGGACCCCGCTGATGCCCCACGTGCTCGGAAATCGGAGGGAGGGGGAATTCGGCCGCGGAAGCCGGTACCCTGCTTAGATGGAGCTTAGATGGAGCTTAGATGGTGTCTCTAGGCCCCGGAGGGAGGTGTCCAGGGGCGGGGCGGGAGGGGTCGGAGGGACGCAGACCGCAGGGAGCGCGGGAGGAGCGGGCGGGGGCAGGCGGGTGTGCGCCCGCGAGTGTGAATGTGTGCACCCACAAGCGTGTGCGCCTGTGAGCGCCCGCGAGCGCGTGAGCGTCTATGAGCGTGCATGCACGCGCGCCGCGGGGAGAACCTGGGGCGACCCCCGCTGTAACGTTTGTCTCACCGGTGTGGACGCCCCGCCGGGCCTTTGAGCATACAGGTGCTCGGACGTCCCTCTGAGCCGCACCCGGCGCAGGGCTGCAGATCCCCTGTCCGGGGGTGACCGGCCAGGGTGCAGCAAGCTGGGGGTCCCGCCTGTCGCGTGTCTGGGGGTCGCCCCAGGGAAAGGGCGCCGGTGTTGGGGACAAACTGCCGCTGATGTCCCCGCAGAGTAGTTCAGGAGGCTGGGCTTTTGGGGCTCCTTTCTGGTTCAAGCGGGCTGTTGTTGGCCAGGTGTGTGCTTTCCCTGAGTGAGCAGTGGGCGCCCTGCAGCGTTGGCGGTGGAATTCAGCGCCCTGAATTTTTCCTAACCGTGAGGCAGACCCAGCTACCATGAGGAATGCAGAGGTGATGCGGGTTACCACCCTGGCAGCACGGGGACGGTCACCAATGAAGCCACCAGCATCCTGCACCCCATTACAGATGTGTATCCTGCATGAGAACCTGCTCCCCCCCTTTCTTAGTACCTTCATGGAGAAGCCTGCATCTCAATGCATCATTTGCTTTAAAAGTATTTTGATAACTGTGTTTTCACACAATTATCTCCCCTTGAAATCTGGAGTGTTGTATTTGACACATTTCAATACGCGTTTCTGACAAGGGGCCTGTGGGTTCCAGCAGCAGGCCGGAGAGGTTAAGGCACACAGGCGGGGCCTTCCCCAGGGCACTGGTGTTTGGGGGCAGGAGAAGCTAGCCAGAAGACCCAGAGGAGCTCATGGCGGGCAGACTCCCAGGAGTTTCTTCCATAGCAGGGCCCCACGAGGGAGGAGGGCCCCACGAGGG
>NW_027397160.1:27629-29470 GCF_003265705.2 Callorhinus ursinus | reverse complement strand
GGGGGGGGGGGGCGTTCACTGTCAACCCCCTCCCTTTGGGGAATGGCTTGTAGGATTTCATGGCCTCCTGGGAGGGAGGGTGTATGCTGGTAACAGGTAGGGTCTAGAGGCAGAGGAAGCACTGGGGAGAATGGAGGCAGGGGGTTGTTTTAGGTTAGGAAGTGACTCTGTCTAGGAGTGGGGCCTGAGTACAGGAAGTTCCAGGAAACGTGGGGGCGCCATCCAGACTGGCCTCGAGGGAAAACCCCCAGAGGGCAGCAGTCCTGGGC
This sequence comes from Callorhinus ursinus, assembly GCF_003265705.2. Taxonomy (NCBI): domain Eukaryota; kingdom Metazoa; phylum Chordata; class Mammalia; order Carnivora; family Otariidae; genus Callorhinus; species Callorhinus ursinus. The sequence goes on along the minus strand of NW_027397160.1, from coordinate 29,201 downwards.
CTCAGACGCCAGTGTGGGCCCTCGAAGTCGCTTACCCTCTGGCGTCTTCCTCTTGACCTCTGCCACTCCGGGCCAGGCCTGGGGCCGGAGACAGGGCGTGTCCCTGGCCTGTGCCGGCAGACAGGCAGCATCAGGATATTGGAATAAAACCCTGAAGTTCAAGGGGAGATGGAGAGATAGACTCAGGAGGCTGGTGGTCAACAGAAATGTTCTGGCCCAGCCTCTTCCTAGCCCAGAAGCGAACCTGGGCCCTGCCTCCTGGTGCTAGACCGACCAGGGAGACGGAGGCCTGGGGCAACGGGGCCCTCTTGCCAAGGGGCCTGCTGTCCAGGTGGCTGTGGGCCACCTGAGTCCCGAACACTCGGCAGGGCTACCCCAGAGTTGCCTGGACCACCAGGGTGGGCCTCAGCTCAGTGCCGCTGGAAATGCTCCCAAGATGGGCTTGTCAGCAGGATTGCCAGGGTTATGTTAGCCTGGAGGTTTGGAAATCATGAAACAAAGCCAAGCTGCCGGAGAGAACCAATAGAGGCAAGGACGCAAGATTGATTGATTGATTTTGGGCGGGAGGGGCAGAGGGAGGGAGAGAACCCAAGCAGACTCCCTGCTGAGTGCAGAGCCTAACATGGGGCTTGATCTCATGACCCTGAAACCATGATCTGAGCTGAAATCAAGAGTCGGATGCTTAACTGACTGAGCCACCCAGGCGCCCGTGCAAGTTTATTCATTTAGCATCAGATGTGTGTTTGGGTTGGAGGCAAACAGCTTCCAGGAGGGGCAGAGACAGGGCAGGAGGCCGTGTCTGTCAATAGCAGGGGAGGGCTGTCTCAGGTCATCTGGGCGTGATGTGGAGGCTGCAGACAGGCTCAGCCCCAGTTATTAGGGTCCGAAGATGGTTCATGGGGACATGTGCACCAGAGCTTGTGCTGGGTTAAATCCTGAAGGAGGCAGGGTGAGAGCTTGGGGTCCCCCATAGTGCCCAGCTGGCCCCGGGGGGGACGGGCCCCGTCAGCAGCAGGACTTCTGGGCCGAGGCGGGCACGCAGCAGGCCTGGCAGGAGCCCACGGGCCGGCAGAGCAGGGACACGCAGGAGGCCCGGCGGCAGCAGCTGGGCTGGCAGGAGGACGCGGGCACGCAGCAGGCGGGCCTGCACACGGGCTGGCAGAGCAGGGACACGCAGGAGGAAGGCCTGCAGCAGGACGAGGAGCAGGGGCTGGGCCAGCTGCAGGAGGGGGCTGAGCAGGGGGAGGTCTTGCAGCAGACAGGGGTGCGGCAGACAGGGGTGAAGCAGAGGGGCTTGCAGCAGACAGGGGTGCAGCAGATGGGCTTGCAGCAGGCAGGGGTGCAGCAGACGGGCTTGCAGCAGGCAGGGGTGCAGCAGACGGACGCACCGCAGGCTTCCTGGCAGGGGGAGGAGCTGCAGCAGGAGGGCAGGCAGGAGCTGGTGCAGGCTGATTGGCAGGGGCTGGACCCGCCGCTCACGGGGGTGCAGATGAGGGTCAGGCAGGAGGCCGGGGCGCAGCCGCTGGGGGTGCAGCCACTGGACTGGCAACAGCTGGGGGCGCAGCAGGGGGG
>NW_027397160.1:0-27529 GCF_003265705.2 Callorhinus ursinus | reverse complement strand
CAGCAGGGGGGCTCGCAGCAGCTCTCTGGGCAGTCGTCCACCTGCCAGGAGGAGTCGGGGCAGGAGTCCCAGGAGCCGGGCAGGCAGACGCGGCTGCCGTAGCTCAGGTCGCTGGAGCAGACCGACAGGGTGGACGCGGCCATGGTGGGGGCGGTGGGGCTGGAGGAGGGTGTGCGTGTGCGTGTGAGTGTGAGTGTGTGAGTGTGTGTGAGGCGCTCAGGGTGTTTGGGGCTTATATACAGCTCAGGGCTGTGTGCTCTCCATCACGAGGCCCTGAAAAGCTTGTTTCCTTGTTGTGGAAGCAGGTCCGTGAGGATTCGTGTCACAGGCCCACAGCTGGTAGCTCAGCTCATTCGTGACCCAGGAGGGTCAGTGGCTCTTGATACCACCCCCACCCCTGCTCCCGGCATCTCTGTGGGGCTCCATACTATTCATCCCCATGCTCCTCAATACTCGGTGGAATCATACACATATTTTGTTCTTTTTCATATCATCTTTATTTGGGGATATAAATTCTCTCCTGAGTCCATGAACCAACGAATGGCTGGGAGCTGTATTTATTTTTAGCATATTAGCAAACACTTATGTGTAATTGATCTTCTATGCCAGCAAGTATTCTGAGCAGCTTTGTACATGTCAACTCAGTGACCCTTACAACAACCTTGTGAAGCGGGATCTATGGTTCCCACTTTACCAACGGGGAAACTGAGGCACAAGGAAGCACTTGCACCAAAGCCCACACAAGTGAGCAGAAGAGCCTGCATCAGAACCCGCAGCCCGTGTTCTCAACCACAGACTCTGGTGCCCCGGAAAGCAGAGAGCAATCTGGCTTCTGGGAGAGGGACCATTTAGACCTGCTGGTGCAGGAGTCTGGGCAGGTGCACAGTGGGTTCCCGGCAGCTGGAACCACCTGACAAGGAGCTGCTTCTATGAAGGCACCAGCCCTTGCACTTATTATGGCAGGAATGTGCACAAACACAGTGGGAGGTGAGCTTGCGGGAGGCAGGCCGTTGGTAAGTGAGACTTCACCCAGTTGAGAGTGAGGGAGGGCCGCTTGGCGCCGGAGAGTCTGACGGGGTGAGGGTCCGGGCCCTCAGGGAGCATTGGTGGCTGGGCAGGTGCTCAGCGCAGAGGTACTGCCTGCAGGGGTCCTGGGTGTGGAGCAGGGGGTGCTCCTGAGCTGCATCAGTTGGCACTGTGGGGACCAGGCACCTGGGCAAGAAGGGGTCTCAGGTGTCGGGGCTCTGGCCGCCCTGAGGGAGCCTGAGCCTAGTGGGGGCATGGCCAGGGGAGGCCCCTGCAGGTGGCCTGGCCAGGACTGCCAGCTTTGTACCACGATTGCCGCCCAACTGCCCACCCTCGCGGCGGGAGGTCTGAGAGGTGTGCAGGAGACGGCCCAGGTGCCACGTTCTGTGCTGGGGAGGCCGGTTTGCGGCGGCACCTGGGGGCCAGGGAGGGAGTGCCCAGAAGCCTCAAGAATGGAAGGAGAGCCGGTGGCTCCCCACGGTTTGGAGTCCCCTCCTGGAGGTGGTGGGGGGCATCTCTTGGGAGTCTGGGGGCTCCCAGGAGCCAAGCTAGAGCCCAAAGCTCGAGCGTGGTGAGGTGTAGCTGATACCGGCCAAGGGCCCAGGTGGGGCTGGTCCACAGACTCCTCCTTCCTGAGCTGAGGCAGGGGCAGGCGCTGGGTTCTCTGGAACAGCCCCCGCTCCCACTGGGCATGGACAGGACACACGCGGTCACGGTCAGTGGGCAATGCGGCCAGACACTAGTGACCAGTGGGGAAGCCAGATTTAGTTGAGGGTCACGCAGTAGGACTGAGACTTGGCATGTTGCTGAGCAGGTAGGGGTTCACAGAGAGATGGGGAGTGAATGTGAAGAGGGTCTTTGCTGGGGAGCCCGTCTGGGTTTGCACTGGCACTCTGTGGTGAGGCCCCTGGATTCCAAAGAGATGAGGTGGTCCCGTCTTTCCTGACTTTCTGGGGAGGCTGCGCCAACTTGGGCTGGCTGTTGTCAGGTGTGGGCTGGAGCTCACAGGAGACCGGTTAGGCGGTCCGAGCTTTCCAGGCGAGTGCCTGGGGGCCGATGCATCTCCAGCTCTCAGTGCTCGCCTCGGCGCTCAGCTGCCCACTCCCCTCCAACACCCACCCAAATGCACGCTTGGGCCCTGGGAGGCCAGCGACGTTCACACTCATGGCTGCCCAACAGGCGAGTGCTCCAAGGGCCACAGTGAGGAGGGGCAGTGCAGAGCCCGAAAGTTACCTTAAGTACATTCCCATTGTTGTGCCACTGTGCCCACCGTCCATCTTCAGGGCTTTGCCATCATCCTGATCTGAAACTCTGTCCCCATTAAGCACCACTGCCCCGTTCCGCAGTCACCCCAGCCCCCGGCACCCCATCCTGCTCCCGGTGTCTGAATCCGGCTCCCCTGGTCCTTCCTACACGAGGGACCGGGCAGTACCTGTCCCTCCGGGACCAGCTTATTTCACTCGACGTCACGTCTGCAAGGTTCACCCAGGTAGCAGGTGCCTGCTCTTCTTTCAGTTCGTGGTGAAGAACACCCCACCGAGTGGATGGACCACAGTTTGTTTATCCGGCCACCTGTCCTTGGACCCCTGGGTTGCTTTTACCTTTTAGCTGTTGTGAATAATGCTACAAAGATCATCTGAATTCCCTTTACCCTTTTTTAAGGTATATTCTTAGGAGTGGAATTTCAGGGGCTTATGGTGAGTGCCCAAGTGTTCCCACAGAGGTGCTCCCCGCTATATCTATATTCCCACGGGCAAATGTTTGAGGGTTCCAATCTCTCCACATGCTCACCAACACTGGTTCTTTTTCTTCCTTTTTAAATTACAGCCCTCCTAGTGGGTCTGAAATAGTATTGTGGTTGTGGTTTGCATTTCCCCGATGACTAATAACGTGGAGCATTTTTTCGTGTGTGTTGACCATCTGTACAATTTTGTTAGGGAAGTGTCCGTTCACGTCCTTTGCCCGCTGTTAAATCAGCTTGCTGGTCTTTTTGGTGCTGAGTTGTATGAGTTCTTTATATATTCTGGATATTAAACTCTTATCAGATACACGATTTGCAAATATTTTCTCCCATTCTGTAGATTGTCTTGTCACTTTCTTGGTGGTGCCTTTTGAGTCACTGAAGTTTTGAATTTTGGTGAAGTCCAACTTATGTTTTTCTTTTGATCTTCATGCTTTTGGCGTCGTAGCTAAGAATCCATTGTCAAATCCAAGATCACAAAGTGTTTCCCCTGCGTTTTCTTCTAAGACATTTTGGTTTTAGCTCTTATGCTTGGGATGTTTATCCATTTTTTAAAAAAGATTTTATTTATTTATTTGACACACAGAGAGAGATAGTGAGAGAGAGAGAGAGAGAGAGAGAGAGCACAAGCGGGGGAGTGGCAGGCAGGCAGAGGGAGACGGAGAAGCAGACTCTCCGCTGAGCATGAACCCTGATGCGGGGCTCGAACCCAGGACCCTGGGATCATGACCTGAGCTGAAGGTAGCTGCCCAACCGACTGAGCCACCCAGTGGCCTGATGTTTATCCATTTTTAGTTAATTTTTGTATGTTGGGTGAGGTGGGGGGTCCAACTGTGTTATTTTGCATGTAGAAATCCAATTTTTCCAGCCCCATTTGTTGAAAAGATTATTTCTTCCCCCACTGAATAGTCTTGAAACCCTTGTCAAAAATCAACTGGCCATAAGTATATGGGTGTGTCTCTGGACTCTCAACTTTATTCCTTCATTCTATATGTCTGTCCTTGGATGCTGGTTCAATTGCTGTACTTTTGTAGTAAATTTTGAAATTAGCAATTGTGAATCCTCCAACTTTCTTCCTCTTTTCTAAGATTATTCTCTTCTAGGTCCCTATCAATTTGGTGTGATTTTGAGGATCAACTTTTTCATTTCTAGAGAAAAAAGCTTTGGGATTTCGATAAGGATTCCATTGAATCTGCAGGTCACTTTGGGTGGTACTGTCACCTTAACATTGTCTTCCCATCCATGAACATGGGATGTCCTTCCACCTACGCTTGTTTCTTCTGCTCTTGTGGCAGTGTTTTATAGTTATCCCTGTACAAGTCTTTCACCCCTTGGTTAAATTTATTGCTAGGTATTTTATTCTTTTGGATGTGATTTTTGCTGCTTTAAAAAAATGTTGAAAAGCAGATGACTGCACAAAAAAATACATCTCACTTAGTTTTAGAAAAACACCCATGCTTATTTAATATATCTATTACCAATAACATGCTGTCATGTTTACTGCTCGCTTACATGCTGTTTACATACGTTTCTACTCCTCTATTTATTTATAGCATGCTTATGTTTGGAAGCACAAGCTAGATTTCTGTCACTAGGACTTTGTGAGCACTGTTCCTGAAGTTTGTTGCATGCAGTGTTGTTAATGGCAAGCCTGATGCCAGTCTGACATTTATTTTTCCGTAGATGACTTCTGTTTGTTTTGTTCTCTGGGGATGCTTTTGGGAACCCCTTATTATCCCTAATGTTCTGCAATTTCAACAGGATGTGTCTGGGTTTTCCCCATTCATTTTTCTTGCCATTGCTTAGTCTTTTCAACCTGGAGGCTGTGTCTTCCACTGTGGGACGTGTTCCTTCCTGGGGTTGCATTTCCTCGTCCCCCTGTGTCCTTGCTGTGCTCCCTCTGGGGAGCCCACACAGCAGAGGCCACACCCCCCAAGTGGGTCCCTCATGCTGGTTTCTTTTCTCTCATACTTTCTACCTCTTTGACATTTTGTTCTACGTCAGAGGGATTTCTCAACCTCACCTTCAAGCCCCTCTGTTTAATTTTAGATATCAACAACACATTTGATACCTATGATTTTTTGAGGGTAAGTTTTCTGATCGCTCCTTTTCACCACCTCTTGCCTTTGCTTTATGGCTCTAACATCTTCTTGATGTCTGAATATAAGATTTTTACATTTAATTTAACTTTTAATTTCAAAGGTGATTTCTGCTTTGTAAACTGTATGCTTCCTCTGGGGTGTATTTTTATGTTGGTAGTCTCAGGCTTTCTTTCTCAGGCCACTGGCTTTGCTCATGTGCTGGGGTGAGGGTGGGGGGTGGTCCTTGGTGGTCTGGGCTCCTCTTCCACCATGTGACAGTCTGTGTTGAGTTAGAGAAAGCTCACCCATGTGGGGAGGCTGACCTGGCACTCTGGGATTGGGGTGGGGGTCTGCCAGGTGGTGGGCTTCACTTGGGGATAAGAAAGTTGGGAGCCCAGAGGCCAGAATGAGAGTTATGTACCTGGGGGTGCCAACAACTCCCCAGGAGCCTCAGCCCTTCCTGGGTGAAGTGTTCAACTGTCCTAGAGATACACTCTGGTGATGTTCTGGGGAGAGGGGGGACTGCTGGACACTCGGCCTTGGGGCGTGCCTGGCCAAGTGGCCCTGGCTCCTCCCCTCCATTGAGGACACACCCCTCCTCCTCGGGGCCTGCTCATGAGGAGCAGGTGCTGTCCTGCTCCTGGGCCCCTGCCTCGGGGTTGGCAGCCCTCGCCTGTTTCCCATTACGTTTGTGGAGTTCCGCACCCATCCTAAGCTGACTTCTCCCCGACAGTGGGTCCTGGGAGGGCTGATGTGGGAGCGGTGGGCTCAGTCCGCCATCTTGAACGGCAGCGTCCGCTCTCCTGGAGTGCTGGCTTTCCCACAACCACACCCGTACTCTGGGTGTTTGGCCGACCCACAGTCCATCCTTATTCCATTGGAATGCGGAGTACCCAATTCACGTTGAAGATTAGGTTGCCACAGCATGGAGGCTATTGGTTTAATTTCCCATCCAAAGCAGGAATCCCATGTGTGGCTTTTATTTTTCTTTAAAGGAAAATTTTATTTTAAACTACTTAGCTCAACAATTATTTTCAACTATTTTTATTTTCATTTTATTATGAAAAATTTCAAACATACAGAAAAGTTGGAAGAATTAAGCAGGGTGTATCCACATACCCACTCCTTGAGCCCATAGCTAACACTGAGCCTCATTTACGTTCTCAGATACTCGCCCATCAAACCACCCCTCTCTCCATACATCTTAGTTTTTTGGAGCATTTCAAAGTAAGTTACAAACAACAGTACACCTCACTCAAACATTTAGGAAGAATACCATTAACAGGAATTCAATTTTTGCACTTTTGTGTGTGAAGTAATACGAATTCTAGGTGTTTCATTTGATGAATTTTCACAAATGCATTCACCTGAGTAGCCCAAACCCTATCAGGACCCACACCTTGACCATACACCCAACCTACCAGGGCCCCAGACATGACCTGTGCCCACCCTTCTGGCCGTGTACCTAACGACTCTCCCCAGATGTCCTCTTCCACCTAGTCAGTTTCACCCAAATCCTCCAGAAGCAGCCATTGTTCTGATCTTTAAAAAGAGTAAGTTAGTTCAGCTTGTCTTAGAGCCTCACTTAAATGGAATCATGCAGCAGGTGCTCTTCTGCCCGACTCCATCCGCCAACACCATGTTTTTGAGATTCATTCATATTGTTGCAAATGCAGTGCGGTCCTCTTAACTGCTGATTTGTATTCCATTGTATGACTGTCATGGTTTGTTTATCCATCCCTGTTGATAGACATGTGAGTTGATCCAGTTCTGCCTCTTACTAAGAGAGTGGAATGAATGTACCTTCTCTTCAAGCCTTCAGCACCCAGAAGCAGGAATAGCCTCCAGGAGCCCATTATTTTGTAGGGTAGCTCTGACTTTTAGGGAACTCTTTCTTCTTTGAGCAGAAATCTGTGTCCCTGTCACCCTGGCTCCTTGGTGCAACCTTTGGGGCAACACACAATGAACATCTCCCCTTGGGAAGCCCCAAGACACATAACTGCAAGCCGCTGTGGGTCACTTGGGCTGTGTCTCTTCCTCCCATTGTTTGCCCCTCATTGGCAGTTTCCAGGATTCCAAGAACCATGCATGAAGTCCTCATTTGAAACAGGGGGAAGGAATGCCCTATTCAGATCCAAGAGCCTGGATTACCACTTTTCTCAGAGGGGTTCCCCAACATGCTGAGGGGCATGACCATCCCAAGAGAACCACCCTCGGACAGGACTTCTTCTCAGCCTTTGGCTGGTCCAAGGGAGCAGATGACATGGAGAGACAGCTTCAGGGCAAAATCACAGAAAAACACAGCACTGAGGAGCAGAGAGATTTATTTTTAATGGTCACTAAGCTTTCATGGAGAAGAAAACCACCATCACTGATTCAGAAATGAGACATGATAGGAGAGGTCAATAGAGAATTGATATTCTAGGTGATTTGTCAGCAGCAGTCAGGGGTGCTGCAGGGGGCAGGCCTACAGACCATGGTGGGGCAGGAGGGCTGGCAGCCCCCAGAGGACTGGCAGGAGGGAGCCACATACACAATGGGCTTGCAGCTCACGGGCAGGCACACAGCAGGCTTGCAGCTCACGGGCAGGCACACAGCAGGCTTGTAGCTCACGGGCACACAGCAGGACGTCTGGCAGGAGCTGGGGGTGCAGCAGGCTGAGCTGCAGGAGGAGGCCTGGCCGCTGGCCACTGGGCAGCACAGGGACAGGTAGCTACAGGCTGACTGGTAGGAAGTGGATGAGCTGCACACAGGCTGGCACAGGAGAGCCACACAGGGGGCACTGCAGGAGCCCCCACAGCCTGGGGGAGGGCAGCAAGTAGGGATGCCATCCAGGGAACCAGGGCAGGACGTCTGGCAGGGGCTGGGGGTGCAGCAGGTCACCTGAAAGGAGCTGGGCATGCAGCAGGACGTCTGGCAGGAGCTGGGCACGCAGAAGGACATCTGGCAGGGGCTGGGGGTGCAGCTGGCCTGCTGGCAGCCCGTGGAGCAGCTGGTGAAGTACATGGCGGTGTGGGGCTGGAGTGGAGTCAGGGTGGAGGACAGGGCTGGTCTGGAGGCTCCTTCCCCAGGCAGCCTTTATACCCGGGCTGTGGCATCCTGGCAACAAGCCACACAGGTGCCTTCCTCCTGGTTGCCTGATTGTTTTCCTCCTCCTCCTCCTCTGTGCGTCTCTTCCTGGAGTTTCTGGGGGAAGTTCAGGAAACTGCAACAGCTGGAGGCTCAGTGTGACCCAGCAGCCCTGTGATTTCTGGACTCAGAGCCCAGGTTGGATGGTGAAGGAGCATCAGCTGGGGATAGGAGACCCCACATCAGGATGTTCAAGGTCCTCCCCAAGCTTACATACCCTGTCCTCTGTCCACATAAGCACCATCCTGCTCGCCAGACCAGGGGTCCCCCGTTTTGATTTGGAAACTCCGTGATCCAGAAGGTCTTCCCAATGGACCAGAGCCAAGCAGCTGGGCTCCTCACTGGGGACAGCCGTGGCCATGTCATCCACCATGTCAACCAGTCCCAGCTTTGTGCTGGGCACCATGCTAAGCCTTTTACCTGGATCAGCTCATCACTGACTTGTCACCAATCCTTGCCGCCATCCAAGGGGTAGGTGATACCCCTCTTACATGGAGGCGCAGTTAGATTCCATGATGTTTGTGCGCTCTCACCACTGGGGTGAAGAAGCAGGAATTTGAAGCTGCTCAGTTTCACTCTGGAGTCTGTGGTCTTTACCATTATAGACAGAAGGGCTCCTTATGTGGCCTGGTAACAAGTCACACTAGTTAAGTCATTTCAAGACTGTGGTCTTGGGGGCTCAGGCTGTGGTCAGAGCTGAGACAATGAACAGCCTGGAGTCTGCCTGAGACCACACAGTGGCGTGACCTTGAGACCTGTGGACAAGCCGCGAATCTGTGAGGTCAGCGGTCCACACACTCGCCGCTCTGTTGGCTCTGACCACAGGTTAAAACCGCAGTTAGGACCAAGAGGATTGAGGGCTCACAGGCTCTTTTTCTTTTTCTTTTTTTAAAAGATTTATTTATTAGAGAAAGAGAGCAGGGGGCTGAGCAGAGGGAGAGAGAATCCCAGGCAGACTCCCTGCTGAGTGCAGAGTCCGACATGGGGCTCGATCTCATGACCCTGAGATCATGACCTGAGCTGAAATCAAGGGTCAGACGCCCAACGGACTGAGCCACCCAGGCGCCCCTCTTTTTTATTTTTCTTAGCTCTTCCTTCTCTTTCAGGTTAGATAATTTCTCTCGATGTGTATTCACTTTCTCGTACTCTTTATTCTTCTATTTTTCACTTCCCAGTGGACATTTCATTTCCACTGTTGTGTTTTCAGTTCTAGAATTCCTTTTTTTTTTTTTTCCCTTTTTCCATTTATCTGCCCAACATTCCCTCTCCATGCAGTCAAGATAATAATAGTTTCCTTTAATTCTTTGAACATATCTTCCTTGGATTCTTGAAATGTGTTTGTAAGAGCCGCTCTTCTGCTGTTGTTTGCCAGCCAATGTCCAGACCATCTCAAGTTTCATGACTACTGATGGACTTGTTTCTTTAATTGTGGATTACGTTTTCTATATCTTTTATGTCTAGTGATTTTTTATTGTATATTGAACTTAACTATGACACTAGATATAGGACATCTGCATTCTCTTTTACTGGCTATTGATTTTTGTTCTGGTAGACGGTCAGTTATTAACTGGTCTTACAGTTATTAACTGGTGCAGCCTGGTCTTACACTTTGTTGGGGCAGATCTGTTCCATTAGCTGCAGGTGTCCAGGTGTGTGACTAGGTGTGTGCCTTCAGGAACAGAAGCAGACAGACTCTCCTGTCAGTGACAAGCTGTCCTAGAAAATCATAGAGGACACCTCCCACCCCAAAAAGAGGTCAGAGTCTTTACACTGAGCTTGCCCTGTCCAGGCGGACCCCAGCAGATGCTCTCTGCAGGCAGGCAGGCTCCAGGGTCTCTGTGTGCAAGGAACGAGAAGTGCCATGGAGGAAGGGGTGAGGGAGCACAGATGGATGACTTTCCTCATGCAGGAGACCCCGGAATGGGGAACAGTGTCTCCCTAACAAACAGGCTCGGCCTATGAGTGTCTGGGTCCGGATGCGTGTGCCTCAGTTTGGGTGCCTGGACCTCGCTGAGCTGTGTACATCTTTGGGGCCCTGCTCTGGAAAATTCTTGTAAACCGGTCCCGAGTCTTATAATTCAGCAGCGTCTTGCAGGGGTGTTTTCAGAAATACCATCTTCTGCATTAAATTCTAGAGCTGTTCTCACCATCAAGGGTGGGGTGGGGGGGAATGCAAGAGATGGTGCGTTCTTTGTAAGAGCAGAGTGTGGACTCCGAAGTCTACCAGCCAGAGCCCTGGGGGTGGGGGCAGACAGTGGTCCTTCCTGCCGGCTTTCCGGTGGTTGAGGTCAGGCGAGAGCCCCAGAAGGAGCAGAAGACCTGCCACCAGACTCAGCCAGTCCTCCTCTGAGTCCCCCGTGACTGTTGACATCTGTGGGCTGCAGGAGTGCGGCTGGTGTCCTCTCCCACTTCCTGGGGACACCCCTGCTTCTGGTGGGGCTGCACACAGGAGGTCCGTGCCTTTGTCTACTGTGCTTCTCTAATGAGGAGGCTTTCTCGTGACAAGGATCCGAGGTCGCTGCCCACCAGGAGTTCTCCGTGACCCATGCCCTTCCGTCCACACTCATGCTGCGGGCAGGTGGTCCCAAGTGTCGGCCATGCTTGACCTGCAGCCGGAAGCTCCTGGGACACTCAGACATGAGCAAGACACACCCATTCTCCCGGCACCTGCCCCAGAGCCTTCCTGATGCCGGAGAGGCTGTCCAGGGACCATCGTCCACCACAGAGGGAGACCAGGATGCCCATGTTTTCAGATCCACACAGAAGTAGCTCTGGCGAAATCGTAAGGAGGCAGAATCCAGCTGGTGTCAGTGACACACTTGGGCGGGTTTCCAAGTGTAACACACACTTGAAGAGGGGGCAATTAGTCATGAAGGTAAGCGCCAAACAAATAAAACATCTGCAGCAGAAAACCAAGTTCCAGCCCGGAAGAAGCTCAAACAAGGAAGACGGCAGCGTGTCCCGTGCTGTCCGGACACCCGCAGCTCGGGTATAAAGGCCGCCCGGGGATGGAGCCTCCAGACATCACCGCCCTCCTCCCTGACTCCACTCCAGCCCCGCGCCACCATGTGCTCCACCAGCTGCTCCACGGGCTGCCAGGCGTCCTGCTGCACCCCCAGCCCCTGCCAGGCATCCTGCTATGTGCCCATGAGCTGCCAGCCCACCGTGTCCGTGCCCGTGAGCTGCAAGCCTGCCGTGTACATGGTCCCCTCCTGCCAGTCCTCGGTTTGCCTGCCCGTGAGCTACAAGCCCCTCGTGCTCATGGCCCCCTCCTGCCAGTCCTCCGGGGGCTGCCAGCCCTCACGCCCCACCCTGCTCTGCAGACCCGTCTCCTGTAGCACCCCGTCCTGCTTCTGGCCATGAGCCTCCCACCCAGCTGCTCCCAGGGCACAGGGGGCCACACCTGCTCCCCTCCTGGAACAAGTCTTCAGTGGCCTCCAGGTTCTGCACAGGGCCGATGAAGAACATGCCCAACGGACCCTCTGAAGCCTGTGGCAAGGATGTAGCAGGATGATCTGGATCCCTTTGTGTCCCCTCTGGGAGGCCCTGGTTTCTGGGGTCCTCTGTCTCCAGCAGGGAACCAGCCCTGTGTGAGCCAAATAAACCGTGCTTTCCTGATGCAGCTCTGTACGCCTCTCTTCTATATTTTCTGCCCACCTAGTCCATGCTACTAAGGGGGAAGGCTAAGCCCCTTCTCACAGTGGCTCACAGGAAGTGGGAGCCCCTGCTGAGAGAGGGGCGGCGCACGTGGCTGGGGGCCATGGCCCGCCCTCTTCTGGCCCTAGCTGCTCCTGCTTCCCCTTGGCTGTCGGTTCCTGCCTCAGGGCTTGAGGACAGGCTTTCCCCATCGCGTCAGATGTCCTGTGTCCCGGGTCCCGGGTCCCAGAAAGTTGAGTCCAGCTGTTAGCTCTTTTATAGTTTAGATCTGCAGAACCCAATCAGTTCTGGCCCCTAGCTCGACTCACTTCCGTTGCCGGTCCACGTGTGGCCCATTTTTAATTGACTGATGATCAATTATTGATTATTTTAATAACCCCCCACGAACCTACTACCTAGAACACCATCAGTACTTTACCCCTGGCTTCTCGGGGTAAAGATTTGTGTGCTCTTTCTTCGCTGCCTTTTAAGAGAGAGAGCAGGGCCACCCCTCTGTGCCCCAGAAAATCAAGTTTTCTCATGCAGGGCTCTGAACGACAGCAGGAGGTATCATCCTGCACGCACCGGCCAGAACTTACTTTTTCCCACTCCGTGGGCTCTTGCTAGGGTTCCTCCCATGTCCTGTGTCGTGCATCCTCTTGACTCCTTCCTGCTGCTCTATTTGGGGGCTGTTTCGGGTTAAACCTGCTCCTGGACTTGGGCAGGTGTGGGTGCCGCGGGGGCTGGGGGCAGGAGGGCCTGGCAGTGGACTGTCCCTGCCCCTCCTTTGGCACCTGTGACCCTTCCATTGAGGCCAGCCGACCTCCCGTCCCCTGGCAAAGCGTTCATCTTCTGCGTGTCGGGCAGAGCCTCGGGCTGGGCAGCAGAGCATGGGTGCATGTGATCCAGGCTGTGTGGCCTGGGGAGCCGGCCTCCCCCCTGGGAACGGGCACCAGCTGGAAGTCCCGGGCTGTGCGGAGATACGTGAAATTCGGCTTCTCACTCACCTTGTCTCCGAAGACACCATAGCTCCATGCCTTGTTTCCGGGGGTTGGTTTTGGAATGAATTTTCTGGGTCAGACAAGTGGGTGCGTTTGAGACCCACCAACCTGGCACCTCATGGGCGTGTAGCAGGAGGGGGCCTGGCTGTAGGCCACTGGGCAGCACGGGGACAGGCGCCACAGGCCAGCGAGCAGGAGACACAGCACTGCCATGCAGGGGGCACACGCGAGGGGCACAGCAGAGGCTCCCCTGGCCTGGGGGAGGGCAGCAGCCGGGGGCACCGCACATGCAGGTGGTGCACGGGGGCTCGAGGCTGGGCTGGGGCAGGGCAGGGACAGCAGCACAGAGCAGAACTGCTGTCTCCCTGGACGTTCCTACCACCCAGGAGTCTGGATTTGATGTGTTGGCTGCACTGCTTGGGCTGCGACACCTGCCACAGGCTCTGCAGCCCCTCCCGCTGTAGAAGAGGAGCCTGGTCCTCTGCTTCCAGTCAGCTCTGTGCTCGACCTCCCAAGCAGGTGTGGTGTGGACAGCACCGCTGATTTGACTCAAACCTGCCCCAGTGTTGCCTGTCCCGGGCATCAGAGGACCGTGAACCAGGAGAGGCCCAGGAGAGGCCCAGGAGAGGCCCCTCAGCCTCCCTCCCCAGAACCTCTCACCTGGGTGCCTTCTGTCTGCCTGCATCTTCTGTCTCATCCACCTCCACCTGGTCCTGTGCCATAGACAACATGGGCATGCACACGCGGGCATGCACACATGCACACAAGCGTGCACACATATGGGCACACACGCAGGCACACACGGGCACACACACAGTCCTGTACTGGCTTATCAGGCTCCCTTGTGAAACTGGCCAGTGGGAGTTTCCGTGAAGCTCACAGTGTAGGTGGGCCACAGGACGCCCGTGCGGGGAACCTTCAGCTATGTGGCCGCGTGGGAGGGGTGTGTCAAGAGAAAGGCTACTGGCAGAGGCCAGAGAAGGGAAAAGAGTTTTACTGGGTTAGAAAAGCCCTCCCCAGCACCCTCTGCAGGAACCCCACTTGAGATTGGGGTTGATCACCCCAGTGCATGTCTACAACCATGTTCTGAAAAAAGGCAGTATATTCCCACGTTTTTAACATTTAAATGGCATCATAAACTGTGCATACTTTTGTAACATGCTTTTCTCCCCCTCAATATTATGTTGGAGAAATCCATCCCTGATGACGCCTGTAGCCCTTGCCATTTCTGTTCATGGCTGTCCAGTATTCCACCGTATGAATATACTGCAATCTGTTTATTCTCCTTCACGGACATTAGGTTGCACTTGATTTTTAGCTACTGCCTCAATGCTGCCAGTTTCTATTCTTCTAACTTTTCTGGTGCACATGGCCAGTGTTGCTCTCTCCAGAAATGCTCCTGTGTGTATGTGGTCTTCACCTACCCTGGAGCATGGAAACCACTGTGCAGAGTGGCTGTCCCTACCTCACACACCAGCTACCGTGGCACAAGCTATCCCATCCTGTTTAAAAAAAAAAATTTTATTTAAATTCAATTCATTAACATACAGTGTATTATTAGTTTCAGACGTAGAGGTCAGTGATTCATCAGTTGCATACAACACCCAGTGCTCATTACATCACGTGCCCTCCTTCATGCCCATCACCCACTTACCCCATCCCCCCGCCCCCCTCCCGTCCAGCAACCCTCAGTTTGTTTCCTGAGATTAAGAGTCTCTTATGGTTTTGTCTCCCTCTCTGATTTTGGTCTTATTTTATTTTTCCCTCTCTTCCCCTATGATACTCTGTTTCGTTTCTTAAATTTCACATGTGAGTGAAATCATAGGATAATTGTCTTTCTCTGATTGACTTATTTCACTCAGCATAATACCCTCTAGTTCCATCCACGTCATTGCAAATGGCAAGATTTCATCCTTTCTGATGGCTGTGTAATATTCCATTGTGTATATATACCACATCTTCTTTATCCATTCATCTGTTGATGGACATCTGGGCTCTTTCCATAGTTTGGCTATTGTGGACACTGCTGCTATAGACATCAGGGTTCAGGTGCCCCTTCGGATCACTACATGTGTGTCTTTGTGGTAAATACCCAGTAGTGCAATTGCTGGATCATAGGGTAGCTCTATGTTTAACTTTTTGAGGAACCTCCATACTGTTTTCCAGAGTGGTTGCACCAGCTTGCGTTCCCACCAACAGTGTAGGAGGGTTCCCCTCTCTCCGCATCCTCGTCAACATCTGTTGTTTCCTGACTTGTTAATTTTAGCCATTCTGACTGGTGTGAGAGGTATCTCATTGTGGTTTTGTATTTCCCTGAGGTCAAGCGATATTGAACATTTTTTCATGTGTCTGTTGGCCATTTGTATGTCTTCTTTGCAGAAATGTCTGTTTGTGTCTTCTGCCCATTTCTTGATTGGATTATTTGTTCTTTGGTGTTGAATTTGGTAAGTTCTTTATAGATTTTGGATACTAGCCCTTTATTTGATATGTCGTTTGCAATATCTTCTCCCATTCTGTCGGTTGTCTTTTGGTTTTGTGGACTGTTTCTTTTGCTGTGCAGAAGATTTTATCTTGATGAAGTCCTGATAGTTCATTTTTGCCCTTGTTTCCCTTGCCTTTGTCAACATTTCTAGGAAGAAGTTGCTGTGGCTGAGGTCGAAGAGGTTGCTGCCTGTGTTCTCCTCAAGGATTTTGATGGATTTCTGTCTCATATTTAGGTCTTTCATCCATTTGGAGTCTATTTTTGTGTGTGGTGCAAGAGAATGGTCCAGTTTCATTCTTCTGCATGAGGCTGTCCAAATATCCCAGCACCATTTGTTGAAGAGACTGTCTTTGTTCCATTGGACATTCTTTCCTGCTTTGTCAAAGATTACTTGACCATAGAGTTGAGGGTCCATTTCTGGATTTTCTATTCTGTTCCATTGATCTATGGGTCTGTTTTTGTGCCAGTACCATACTGTCTTGATTACAACTTTGTAATAGAGCTTGAAGTGTGGAATTGTGATACCACCAACTTTGGTTTTCTTTTTCAACATTCCTTTGGCTATTCAGGGTCTTTTCTGGTTCCAGACAAATGTTAGGATTATTTGTTTCAGCTTTGTGAAAAAAGTTCATGGTATTTTGATAGAGATTGCATTGAATGTATAGCCTGCTCTAGGTGGCATAGACATTTTAACAATATTTGATCTTCTAATCTATGAGCATGGAACATTTTCCATTTCTTTATGTTTTCCTCAATTTCTTTCATGAGTGTTCTATAGTTTTCTAAGTACAGATCCTTTACCTTTTTGGTTAGGTTTATTCCTAAGTATCTTATGGGTTTTGGTCCTATTGTAAACGAGATAGACTCCTTAATTTCTCTTTCTTCTGTCTCATTGTAAGTGTATAGAAATGCAACTGATTTCTGTGCATTGATTTTATATCCTGCCACTTTGCTGAATTCCTGTATGAGTTCTAGCAATTTTGGGGTGGAGTCTTTTGGGTTTTCCACATAAAGTATCACGTCATCTGTGGAGAGTGAGAGTTTGACTTCTTCTTTGCTATTTGGATAGTTTTTATTTCTTTTTGTTGTCTGATTGCTGAGGCTAGGACTTCTAATACTATGTTGAATAGCAGTGGTGAGAGTGGACATCCCTGCCGCGTTCCTGACCTCAGGGGGGAAGCTCTCATTTTCTCCCCATTGAGAATGATATTCGCTGTGGGCTTTTTGTATATGGTTTTTATGATATTGAGGTATGTTCCCTCTATCCTTACACTGGAGAGTTTTAATCAGGAAAGAATGCTGTATTTTGTCAAATGCTTTTTCTGAATCTTTTGAGAGGATCATATGGTTCTTGTCCTTTCTTTTATTAATGTAGTGTATCACGTTGATTGATTTGCAGATACTGAACCACCCTTGCAGCCCAGGAATAAATCCCACTTGGTCGTGGTGAATAGTCCTTTTAGTGTACTATTGGATCCTACTGGCTAGTATTTTGGTGAGAATTTTTGCATCCATGTTCATCAGGGATATTGGCCTGAAATTCTCCTTTTTGGTGGAGTCTTTGTCTGGCTTTGGGATCAAGGTAATGCTGGCTTCATAGAAAGAGTTTGGAAGTTTTCCTTCCATTTCTACACCTTTTGAAACAGCTTCAGAAGAATAGGTATTAATTTTTCTTTAAATGTTTGGTAGAATTCCCCTGGGAAGCCATCTGGCCCTGGGCTCTTATTTGTTGGGAAATTTTTGATGACTGCTTCAATTTCCTTGCTGGTTATGGGTCTGTTCAGGTTTTCTGTTTCTTCCTGGTTCAGTTTTGGTAGTTCATATATTTCTAGGAATGCATCCATTTCTTCCAGATTGTCTAATTTGCTGGGATATAGTTGCTTATAATATGTTTTTAAATTGTTTGTATTTCTTTGGTGTTGGTTGTGATCTCTCCTCTTTCATTCATGATTTTATTTATTTGGGTCATTTCTCTTTTTTCTTTGATAAGTCTGGTGAGGGTTTATCAATCTTATTAATTCTTTCAAAGAACCAGCTCCTAGTTTCGTTGATCTGTTCTACTGTTCTTTTGGTTTTTATTTCATTGATTTCTGCTCTAATCTTTATTAATTCTCTTCTCCTGCTGTGTTTAAGCTTTATTTTCTGTTCTTTCTCCAGCTTCTTTAGGTGTAAGGTTAGGTTGTGTATTTGAGACTTTTCTTGTTTCTTGAGAAAGGCCTGTATTGCTATATGCTTCCCTCTTAAGACCACTTTTGCTGCATCCCAAAGATTTTGAACAGTTGTGTTTTCACTTTCATTGTTTCCATGAATTTTTTAAACTCTTCTTTAATTTCCTGACTGACCCATTAATTCTTTGGTAGGATGCTCTTTAACCTCTATATATTTGAGTTCCTTCCAAATTTCCTCTTGTGATTGAGTTCAAGTTTCAAAGCATTGTGGTCTGGAAGTATGCAGGGAATGATCTCAGTCTTTTGGTACTGGTTGAGACCTGATTTGTGATCCCATATGTGATCTATTCTCTAGAATGTTCCATGTGCACTCGAGAAGAATGTGTATTCTGTTGCTTTAGGATGGAATGCCCTGCATATATCTGTGAAGTCCATCTGGTCCATCTGGTCTGTCAGTGTGTCATTCAAAGCCCTTGTTTCCTTGTCGATCTTCTACTCAGATGATCTGTCCATTGCAGTGAGTGGGGTGTTAAAGTCCCCTACTATTATTGTATTTTTATCAATGTGTTTCTTTAATTTTGTTATTAATTGGTTTATATAATTGGCTGCTCTCATGTTAGGGGCATAAATATTTACAATTGTTAGATCTTGTTGGATAGACCCTTTAATTATCCTAAGGACACTATATCATAATTAAAGGGTCTATCCAACACAGGGCAAGAAACAACAAATGTTGGAGAGGTTGTGGAGAAAGGGGAACCCTCTTACACTGTTGGTGGGAATGCAAGTTGGTACAGCCACTCTGGAAAACAGTGTGGAGGTGCCTCAAAAAATTAAATATAGAGTTACCCTATGACCCAGCAATTACACTTCTGGGTATTTACCCCAAAGACACAGATGTAGTGAAAAGAAGGGCCATATGCACCCCAATGTTCATAGCAGCAATGTCCGTGATAGCCAAACTGTGGAAAGAGCAGAGATGCCCTTCAACAGATGAATGGATAAGGAAGATGTGGTCCATATATACAATGGAATATTACTCAGCCATCAGAAAGGATGAATACCCAACTTTTGCATCAACATGGATGGGACTGGAGGAGATGATGCTAAGTGAACTAAGTCAAGCAGAGAAAGTCATTTATCATATGGTTTCACTTATTTGTGGAACATAAGGAACAGCAAGGAGGACATTAGGAGAAGGAAGGGAAAAATGAAGGGAGGGATATCAGAGGGAGAGATGAACCATGAGAGACTATGGACTCTGAGAAACAAACAGGGTTTTAGAGGGGAGGGGGGTGGGGGTTGGGTTGGCCCAGTGATGGGTATTAAGGAGGGCATGTTCTGCATGGAGCATTGGGTGTTATATGAAAACAATGAATCGTGGATCACTACATCAAAAACTAATGATGTATTGTATGGTGACTAACATAACATAATAAAATAAAAATTAAAAAAATCGAATTTGTCTGATATAAGGATTGCTACCCCAGCTTGCTTGCTTGCGTTCTTGCGTTCTTGCTTTCTTTTTTTTTTTTTTAGATTTTATTTATTTATTTGACAGAGAGAGAGAGACACAAGTGAGAGAGGGAACACAAGCAGGGGGAGTGGGAGAGGGAGAAGTAGGCTTCCCGCTGAGCAGGGAGCCCGATGCGGGGCTCAATCCCAGGACCCTGAGATCATGACCTGGGCTGAAGGCAGACGCTTAATGACTGAGCCTCCCAGGCACGCCCCCCCCTCAGCTTTCTTTTGATGTCCATAGTATGATAAATGGTTTTCCACCCCCACCCCCTCACTTTCAATCTGGAGGCATCTTTGCAGACAGGATGTCAATTGGTGTTGCTTTTTCATCCAATCTGATACACTGTGTCTTTTGACTGGGACATTCAGCCCACTTACATTCAGAGTAACTACTGAAAGATATGAATTTAGTGCCATTGTATTACTTGTAAAGTCACTGTTTCTGTATATTGTCTCTGTTCCTTTCTGGTCTATGTAACTTTTAGGCTCCCTCTTCTCTTAAAGGGTCCCTTTTAATATTTCTTGTAGGGCTGGTTTAGTGATCACAAATTCTTTTAGTTTCTGTTTGTCTTAGAAGGTTTTTCTTTTTCCTTCTATTTTGAATGACAACCTTGCTGGATAAAGTATTCTTGGCTGCATATTTTTCTTGTTTAGTTCTTTCTGGCCTGCCAGGTCTCTGTGGACAAGTTTTCTGCCAGTCTAATGTTTCTACACTTGTAGGTTACAGACTGCTTGTCCCAAGCTGCTTTCAGGATTTTCTTTTTGTCTCTGAGATTTGCAAGTTTCACTATTATATGTCGAGGTGTTGACCTATTTTTATTGATTTTGAGGGGGGTTCTCTGTGCCTCCTGGACTTGAATGCCTGCACAGATTAGGGAAGTTCTCTGCTATAATTTGCTCCAATATACCTTCTGCCCCTCTCTCTCTTTCTTCTTCTTCTGGGATCCCAATTATTCTAATATTGTTTCATCTCATGGTATCACTTATCTCTCAAATTCTCCCCTCGTGATCCAGTAGTTGTTTTTCTCTCTTTTTCTCAGCTTCTTTATTCTCCATCATTTTGTCTTCTATATCACTAATTCTCTCTTCTGCCTCATTTATCCTAGCAGTTAGAGCCTCCGTTTTTTATTGCATCTCATTAATAGCCTTTTTTATTTTGACTTGATTAGATTTTAGTTCTTTTATTTCTCCAGAAAGGGATTCTCTAGTATCTTCACTTTATTCAAATCCAGTTAGTTTGAAATCGTTATTCTGAACTCTAGTTCTGACATCTTACTTATATCCATACTGATTAGTTCCCTGACAATCAGTACCGCCTGTTATTCTCTTTTTTGAGGTGAGTTTTTCCATCTTGTCATTCTGTCCAGCTCTGTCCTAGGATATATCCCACGTCTCATACCATGGCTACTACATCCCACATCTCATACCATGGTTACTACAATACCATTGATCCACACGTTGGCAGTCTGGTAGTTGTGAGATACATCTTGGGAGTTTTATTTTCTATTTTTTTTTAATAGGATGACATGTATACAGGAAAGTACACAAAACATAAGGGCACAGGTTGATGAACATTCACAAAGTGAGTGTTTCCTGTAACTGCCACCAGGTCCAGGGAGTGGCACACCCCTTGCCCAGTCCCTCTGCTTCTGGTCCTCCCCTACCACCCGCCCCCATCCTCCTGGGGTGGCTGCCACCCTGACCTTCACCATGACTGAGGACATTCCCTTGTTTCTGAACTTGTGGGAGTGGGATTTCTTGCTAGCCTACAGTCTGTTTCTGGTGTTCAAGTTCGTCTAGCTCATAAAAACAGGAGAGGGGGTGGTCTCATTTTTGTATTCTCTGTGACAGTTTGTACAAGCTTGGAGATGTTTACTCCTTGAATGTTGCCAGCAGACACCTATCGACCTCTGGGTCTGGCATTGTCTTGGTGGGAATTCTGACTCCTGGTTCGATTTCTGCAATGGTTATAGGCTATTCAAGTTCTAAATGATTCATTTTGGAAAGTTATATATTATTAGAGAATTTATTGGGGTTAAGTTGTTTGTAATAGCCGTTGCTGATTTTAAAATCTCCATTTCATCTGTCGTCCTGCCACATTGTTATTCCTGATTTCCTGATCATCCTTATTTGTGCCTTCTCGTTTATTCCACTGGCCTGTCTTGTCAGATGGTGGTTTTTTCATACAATCATCCTTGGCTCTATTGATCTGCGTGGTGTAACTCTTTCCTATTAATTTCTACCTGTGCTTTGCTATTTCTATACGGAATGACTTTAAGCACACTTCCGTGACAGTTGCCGTAGAAAAACTTCAGAAAGCTAAGCATGAATGCTTTCCATATGTTGTAGAGTGGAACAAAGCAAAAAGGGAAATCTAAGTCCCTTGTTTCACAAGGATGATAAACTCAGGTTTTCAACCTGTCATGGCTGAGCATCATTTGTTGTGATAGAAACCAGTTTGCTTTGATCTTGTTGAAATTCTTCATTGACAGATGTGAAAGAGTCTATGTACATCTACCATGAGCTCAGTGTCTCAAGACATGATGATCTACAGCTATATATGTATCTACATCTATATTTATTTGGCCCAAAAATGAAATACAAGATGGCATTTTGTCATATATTTGAAGGGTTTTGAGACAAAACACTAATTGCCAGTGTCTCACTTCATCACGATTCATCTAAAGATAAAGAAAAGTGTTTGCAATTTTTCAAATTTTGAATAAATTGATCGTTAACATCATTTTTCTGCTTGCCCTCTCATGTTTGAGCAATGTGTGTCACAGTCTCTCCCTATGATGGAAAGACTATGGCTCCTCTTTGGAATGCACCAGATTTTGTGATTTGAAGCTGTCCTTTGTGGTACATAGAAGTTGAGGATCATTATATCTTCCCACATGAGTTTAATTTTATTATCACTAATGAGACATCACTTCATTAATAACAGTGCTTTCTACCTTAAGCTATATTTCATCTATTAAAATAGTTGCATTAAATGTTTTTGGTTAGTGCTTGCTAGGTGCACTTTTTTACTTTCAATCTTTCCATTCCTTCTGTTTTATACCAGGGGTTGATACCCTTTTAAGGTAAAGGACTAGGCAATAAATCTCTCCAGCTTGTGGGCTCCTGGTCTCTGCCACAGCCACGAAGCCCTGCTGTTGCAGCATGAACAGCCATAGACAATGTGCAGGCAAAGGAGTGTGGCCATCTCCATTGAAGCCACACTGACACCTGGGCAGAAGCTGGGGGCACCCTGAGTGAGGGCTGCAGCTTGAACCCTGACTTAGACCACAACAGTGCAGAGCTGAATTTTATTTTAAAATAATTCAATCCCTGCATTTCAACTGGAGAGTTTAATCTAATTATATTTATTATGGTCGCAAATATATTTGAATTTATTTCTATCATCTTATTTGGGATTGTCTTTCCCCTACTGTTCGATGTTGCTTTTAAAAGCCCTTTTCTTAATGTGCTTGCATTGACATGTTACAAGTCTCATTTTGTTTTCTGCCTTCTCTGGTTGTGAAGTTCTCGGCTTCTAGTCTTTTATCAGTTGTCCTGAGGATTTCAGTGGTCAGGCATTGGTCATGCCCCTTCTTGCCTTGAAAATAAAAGCAGATTCCCTGCAACTTACTGGCATTGTCTGTCCAGGGCTCTAGTTTTACCTTATTTTTTTTTCTAACCATGCTAATTAGTCAGCATTGCTGCTATTCTACTCAGTTAATATTTGTTCATCCACATGTCTACCAGCTTCTTAAGTCACTGTCCCTGTCTGCCTCTCAGATGGCCCCCTGGGGTATCGTCCTTCTTCCTGTGGGTGTCCTGCAGGTGCTCCTGTGCTGAGTGAGTGTTGCCCATAAGTCAGTTTGCCGGGGAATGCAGCTGGAGGTTGAGCATGAGCGCATCGTGGCACATTGACCTTTCTGCCTGCCTAGCTGCCCCCTTGCATGCGCCTGCGGGGTCCGCCCTAGCAACCCCCCATGGGCAAGCCAGGCTTTTCTCTGGCTGCTTCCAGCATGTTTTCTCCTGAGAGCTCCCAGTGCTCACCACCTGGGCAGAGGCTCAGGTATCTCTCACTTACCTGTGCTGCACTTTGTGACTCTGAGGCCGGGTTTCACCATCTCTGGAAAGTAGCCCATCCCTCTGCTGCTGCCTCATCTCTGTTCTCTCTGGTCTCTCCCTCTGGAAGATCAATTCATTGGAGATTGTACCTTTCCCCTTCTATCTTCCAAGTCTCTTGGTCACGTTTTGTTCTTACAGGATCTCTGCAGGTTAGCCTCTAGTTTGTGTCAACCCTTGGCATTCCATCTACTCCACTATTTTCTCCCATGAAGTGGGCTTTTATTTCAGTGATTTTCCATGTTTTAGCTTTAGAAGTTATATCTGGTTCTCCCAAATACATATATCTTTTAAAAAATAACATCTTATTCCTTTTTCTTGTTTTTTTTTGTTTTTGTTTCATCTTTCAGTCACACCCATGTTTCAAACACGCTTATTTCACATTTGTAATAGGAATCATACAGCAGGGGGTTCTCAGGGTTTGTGTTTCTATGGCCCTTTGCCCATGTGGATGTGTGCACTCATGTGTTTTGTGTTTAGGATTGTTAGCTCATGCTCAAGCGTCTTGGTTGGGTTGACTCTGAAAAGCCCAGATGGCAGATGCTCACCTCTAGAAAGCATGCACCGGGAATGGCGTTAAACTCATTGTGAACAGTATCTCACTGAGCACTCATGTCAGCCTCCTGCATCAGGCACTGGCCAGTACCCATTTTACAGATGGGGACACTGAGGTTACAGAGAGGCTGCTCCAGGCAGCAGAGTTTGTAAATGGCAGAGCTGTGACTCAGAGCCGGCTCCGCCCAGCTGTGCAGCACGGGGTCTTTGCCGCAGCGGAGCCCCTGGAGATGGGGGTGCTAAGCTGCCCTTTGTGTGAGGGAAAGGGGAAGGTGGCCCCAGCCAGACCAGAAAAGTTGAGGACAGGGAGCGGCGGTGAGAGCACAGCAGGTGCATATGCACGTGTCCCTCTACACCTTCCTCTGTTCTGGCCACCTTCACAGGACCTGGCCATCCACACCCTGCCTGTGCTGGCTCACGGGCATCCACCCTGGGCTCCATGGTGGGGCTTGGGGAAGAGCAAACGTGGCATCACGGGCCAGAGAAGGGCCTGGTGTCCTTCTCCTCCCTGTCCTCAAGGGAGCTGTGGCCAGAAGCACGACAGCCCCGAGATGATGAGGCCCACCGGTGCGCTGCCCCGGAACCTGGCTGAGGAGCCCATAGGGCCAAGCACAGACAGGAAGGCCCCACTGCTCTCTGCCAACGGCAGGTCGGTGGCAAAAAGCACTGCCCCAGGGAGCCGAGGGGAACGGCCTGGCTGGGCTCCACCACCCCCAGCCACCTTGGTGCTGGTCCCCAGGCAGTGGCCCCGACCCTGCCGTGCTCTCTGAGACGTGGCCACACATCCCAGGCACAGGAATGAGGGCAGTGTGGCAGCACCCTTCCCAGCCCAGGGTTGGGGTGAGCTGACGACAATTTCCAAGGAGGGAATGCCTGATCGATGAGTTTACTGACCAGCCCTGGGGGCGGCTCCGAGCTCAGTCACCTGTGGGAGCCGTGCAAATGTCCTGGTGATTAGCCAGAGACCAGTGTGGAGCCTGGAAGCTTGTGTCCCGGGAGGCGCCGGCTTGCAGCCCAGGCTTCAGCAGCAGGCGAGGATGCAGCAGAGGAGGCCGGTGCAGGAGGGGATCTCACACACAGCAGGCTGGCAGCACACGGGCATGCAGCAGTTCGGGCTGCAAGAGCAGGCCTGGTTGCAGGCCACTGGGCACCAGGGGGCCACGCAACCACAGGCAGGCTGGCAGGAGTTGGCAGTGCTGACCCCCGGCCCACACAGCAGAACCGCACAGGGGACACAGCAGAAGGCCCCCTGGCCTGGGAGAGGGCAGGAGCCACGGGCACAGCCCAGGGCGGCTGTGGAGCCACTGATGTGGCTCATGGTGGCACGGGCTTGGGGCAGGGCTGTGGCCTCCTTCCTGGTTTGCTCGCATCCTGGCAACACGCCTGCTCTTTGTGCTGCTATTGCTGATTTCACTTCCTGTGCTGGGCATTCCGTGAAGCCAGTCCCACAAGGGAACCCCAGATGCAGAGTGCAGTCTCTGAGCTGGGAATGGCCGGGGCCAAGCGTTAGCCAGGACAATGCAAGGCTGGGTGTTGGGCCCTACTGGCATGTTGGCCTGTGGTCTGTTGGCATCAGGTGGACAAATGGACCCCACAGGATCATTCCCCCAACACTTCAGTCTGCCTGCTCTCTGATCATCGCTCCTCCAAGGGGCCACGTCCTGACTTCTGCAGCACAGCCTTGTTTCTGAGCCCTACAGAGACGGAATGGTGCCGCTTATCTGCCTCTGTGCCTCCTTCTCTCCGTGTTACGTGGGGATGCAGGTGCATACCGACACACACACATGAATTTCAGGCATTTTTACTACCCACATGCCCATGGTAGGGATGCGCCATGGTGTACCCAGCTACAGTCCACAGACCTCTGGGCTGATTCCTGCTCATGGCCGTGATGCACACGGACGTTAGGCTCATCTGTGCATGTGCCTTTCATGCTGATGTGTGTACACATTTCTATTAGACACATGTTTAGGAGCTGAGTTTTAGGACATGCACATTTTCAACATACTAGATAATGCCCAACAGAAATCCTTTTTAGATAAGTTGTGCAGAATGATTCCACCAAGTTATGCATCTACCAGGAGCCAGATGTTCCAATCTCACATGACAAATCTTAGTATTGATGCTCTCTCTCTTTTTTAAAGATTTATTTATTTACTTGAGAGAGAGAGAGAGAGAGAGAATGAGTGGGGGAAGGGGCAGAGGGCAGAGGGAGAGAGAGAATCCCAAGCAGATCCCTGCTGAGTGTGGAGCCCCATGCAGGGCTCAATCCCATGACCCTGAGATCATGACCTGAGCTGAAACCAGGAGTCGGATGCTTAACTGACTGAGCCACCCAGGGGCCCCTTAGTACTGATGCTGTCTTTTTAAAGTCCGGTGTATTGAGGTTCAATTTACATATAATAAAATTTAGTCTTCTTAAGTGTACTTGCAAAGAACATCTATAAATGTGCACAGTTTATATATATCACATCCACACCACAATTATGGTACAGGACTTCACAGCCACCCCAAATGTCCTCATGACCCTCCCAGCATCTGGAAACCACTGATCTGGTCCCTTTAGTTGTGCTTCTTCTAGAATGCCATGGAAATGAAACCAATAGCATGAAGCCTTTCAAGTTTGTCTTCTTTCACTTTGAATAATCCATTTGAAGCTCATTCATGGTGTTGCATTCATCAGTAGTTTATCCCTCTTATTTTCTGAGTAGTATTGGACACCCACTGACCAATGATAGACATTTGGTTTGCCTCAAGTTTCTGGCTATTATGAATGAATCACTATAACATTCATGTACAGGTTTCCTTTGTAGACATGTTTTTGTTTCTTTTGAGTAAATGTCTAGGAGTGGAATAGCTGGGCTGCATGCTAAGGGTCTGTCCTGCTGACACCATCTTGCCTTGATCAATGTAGCTTTAGGGTAAGTCTTGAAATCAGCTGCTGTTTGTTTCCCCCTCCTTCTTTAAACAAGTTGTTTAGGCAATTGTAGTTTCTTTCACTTTCTATATTGATATTAGAATAAGCTTATCAATATCTACAAAAATTCATGTTGAGGTTTTGATTGAGATTGTGTTGAAACTATAGATTGGTTTGGAGAAAATTGACATATCTGGCAATCCACGAACATGGTATATTTATTTAGGTCTTCTTTGATTTCTCTCACCAATGTTTTGTAGTTTTCAACATATCAATTTTGTATATTCCTCTCTCCCAAGATTTATCCTTATGATTTTTTGATATTTTGATGCTATTGTAAATGGTATTATTTTTTCTTTTTTTTTATGGGCAAGGTAGAATTTTTATTTTTTATTGTTATGTTAATCACCATACATCATTAGTTTTTGATGTAGTGTTCCATGATTCATTGTTTGTGCATAACACCCAGTGCTCCACGCAGAACGTGCCCTCTTTAATACCCATCACCAGGCTAACCCATCCCCCCACCCCCCTCCCCTCTAGAACCCTCAGTTTGTTTTTCGGACTCCATCATCTCTCATGGTTCATCTCCCCCTCCGACTTACTCCCCTTCATTCTTCCCCTCCTGCTATCTTATTCTTTTTTTTTTTCTTAACATATGTTGCATTATTTGTTTCAGAGGTACCGATCTGTGATTCAACAGTCTTGCACAATTCACAGCGCTCACCATAGCACATACCCTCCCCAATGTCTGTCACCCAGCCACCCATCCCTCCCACTTCCCACCACTCCAGCAACACTCAGTTTGTTTCCTGAGATTAAGAATTCCTCATATCAGTGAGGTCATACGATACATGTCTTTCTCTGATTGACTTATTTCACTCAGCATAACACCCTCCAGTTCCATCCACGTCGTTGCAAATGGCAAGATCTCATTCCTTTTGATGGCTGCATAATATTCCATTGTGTATATATACCACTTCTTCTTTATCCATTCATCTGTCGATGGGCATCTTGGCTCTTTCCACAGTTTGGCTATTGTGGACTCTCCTTTAGGATTTTGATGGACTCCTGTCTCACGTTTAGGTCTTTCAACCATTTGGAGTCTATTTTTTTTTTTTAAGATTTTATTTATTTGAGAGAGAGAGAATGAGAG
>NW_027397159.1:2226870-2242330 GCF_003265705.2 Callorhinus ursinus | reverse complement strand
TCATGACCTGAGCCGAAGGCAGTCGCTTAACCAACTGAGCCACCCAGGCGCCCTCCCTACGTTTGTCTTACCCTGACCAGAGAGATCTCCCTGGTTTCCCCAGCATGGAGAAGGTGGTCTAGGATGTCTCATTATTGCCAAGGTGTGTCTACACTGACCTGGACACTTCCCCTAAGTTCCCAGGAGTCAACCTAAGACGTGGGAATTTTCCCTGAGGTGCTAGGTGTGTATACAGTGACCTGGGTTGTCTACTGCCCCAGTGTGTGTACTCTGACCTCGGTGTCCCCCTGCTTCACCAGGTATGTGTAGACTGTAGACTTACTGGATATACCATTCCTATTCTCCTGGTATGTCTAAATTGTACCGGGATGTCTCCCTCCTTCCCAAGTTATGTCTTTTTAACCTGTGATGTCTTTATAAATCTCAGTTTTGTCTACCCCAATCTTGGATGTATCTCGAATTCCACTGGTGTGTATACACTGATCTGTGAAGTGTCCTTCCTTCTGGGAATATACCCGTATTTCCCCAGATGTGTCTAATCTTACCTGGGATTTCCCTATAATTGCTTAGATGTGTCTACCATGAACATGACTATCTCCCTATTCCTGAGGTGTGTCCACACTGACCTGAGATGTATCTACTTCCTCAGGAGTGTCTATTACAAACTGTTTCATATCCCTCATCCCCTGTGTGTATCTACATTGATCTGGAAAGCGACCTTAATAACCTCGATGTGTTCACTCTAAACTAGAATATTCTCTCTAGTTCCACAGGTATGTTTACTCTAACCTGATGGTCTCCCAAACCCCAGGTATGTCTACACTGTCCTGGGATGTCTACAAAATTCCTGAGATGTCTCTAATCTGACTTAGTGTTTCTCCCAAATAACCCAAGTGTGGGTACTTTGATTTGGGATGTTTCCCCAAATCCCCAGGTTTGTCTATACAGGCCTGGGATGTTTCCCTAATTGTTCAGACACTGGTCATCTTTTTACCCTTGTGTGTTACACACCCAGGTGTGTCTTTACTGACCTGGAAATTCTAACTCCCCAGCTGTTTCTACACTTACTATAGGTCTCCCAAATAACCAGGGGTGTCTTTGACCTAGGATATCTCCCTCATCATCAGTTGTGCCTACTCTGATCTGGATTGTGTCACTAATTCCCCAGCTGTCTACATTGACCTGGGATGTGTTGCTCATTTCCCAGATGGCTCTTCAATAACCTTGGATATCCTCTTAATTCCACAGCTATGTCTACACTGACCTGGGATCTTTCCCAGGTCACCAAGTGTGTCTGCCCTAAACTTAAATATCTCTGGAAATTCCTAGGTGTGGCTTCTCTGATGTGGTATATCCCCTTGTAGGCCACCTGTGTCCACACTAACTTGCATGAATTCCTAATTCCCAGATGTTTCTATTATGACTTAGGATGTCACCCTAATTCCTCAAGTGTGTCTGCTCTGAGCTGGTTTGTCTCCCTAATTCCCTAGGTATATACAAACTGACCTGGGACATGCCACTAATTCCTAAGGTGTGTGTCCATGGACCTGGGATATGTCATTAAAACAGGAATTTATCTTTGCTGCTATGGAGTTTCCCTATTTTCTCTGTCATCCCTAAATGTCTCCTTAATTTCACAGGTGTGACTATTCGGTGTCTTCCCAATTCCTGAGATGCATCTAACCTGACTTGGATTGTTTCACGAATTCCTCAGATGTGTCTACCAAAAATGGCATGTTTTCCTAATATACCAGGTATGTCTACACTGAACAAGGATGTCTTCTTAATTCCCTAGGTGTTTCAACCCTGATCTAATAGAACTCCATAGATTCCCAAGTATGTCTACCTCAACACTGGAGGTTTGGGGTTTAAAAAAAATTACTGGGACATAACTGACATACAGCATTAAGTTTTAACACGTTGAGCTGATACATTTATGTATTGCGATGTGATCACCACTGTAGCATTAATACATCTATCTCATCCCATAATTATGTCTTTTTGGGGGGTGAGAACAATTAAAATCTAGTCTCTCAGCAACTTTGATGCTTATAGTACAGTACCGTTGCCTATAAACGCTACCTGTGTGCTCAATCTCCAGAGCTTGTTTATCTATTAGTTGCAAGTTTGTACCGTGAAACATCATCTCCCAATTCCCCCACCCCCAGCCACTGGCAACCATTTTACTGTTTTTACAAGTCTGACTTCTTAAGATTCCACATATGAGATTATACAGTATTTATCTTTCTCTGGTTTATTTCACTTAGTATAATGTCCTCAAGGTCCATCCCTGATGTACAAACATCAGGATTTCCTTCTTTCTCATGGCTGAATAATACTCTATTGTGTATACACACCACATCTTCTTATCCACGCATTTGTTAGTGAACACTTAAGTGGTGTACATATCTTGGCTATTGTGAATACTACACTAAGCATGGGGGTACAGATCTCTTTTCAATATCCTGTTTTCATTTCCTTTGGATCTATACCTGGAAATGGGACTTCTGGATCATGTAATTGGTCTATTTTTAATTTTTAAAGGAGCCTCCAAATTTTCCACAGGGGCTGAACATCCCACCAGCAGTGCACATGGTTCTTATTTCTGCACATCCTCACCAGCACTTGTTTGTTCCTTGTCATCTTGGTAACAGCTGTTCTAGCAGGTGTGAAGTGCTAGCTCATTGTGATTTTGATTTGTATTTCCTTGATTATTAGTAACGTTGAGTATCTTTTCATGTACCTGTTGACCATTTGGAAAAATGTCTGTTGGTTCCTCTGTCCGTTTTTTTTAATCAAATGTTTGGGTTTATTACTGAGTTGTATGTTCTTTATATATTTTTTTATTTTAATCCTTTACCCAACACATGGTTTGCAAATGTTTTCTCCCATTCCATAGGTTGCCTTTACATTTTTTTTAAATTGTTTTTCCTTTGCTGTGCAGAAGCTGGTTAGTTTGACGTCCCACTGGTTTTTTGCTTTCGTTGTGCTTTTGCTGTCCTATCCAAAAAAGTCATTGCCAAGATCAACACCAAGGATCATCTTCCCTATGTTTTCTTTTAGGAGTCCTGTGGCATCGGGCTTTATGTTTAAGTCCTTAATCTATTTCCAGTTAATTTTTGTGAGTTGAGTGCTGTAAGATAAGGGTTCAGTTTTCCCAACACCATTTGTTGAAGAGACTGTCCTTTCCCCATTAGGTGTTTCTGGCTCCCTTGTCAAATATTAGTTGATCATACATTTGTGAGTTTATTTCAGGGTTCTCTATTTTGTTCCATTGGTTTTTGTGTCTGTTTTTATGCCAGTACCACACTGTTTTCATTACTATAGTTTTGTGGTATAGTTTGAAATCAGGCAGTGTGGTGCCTCTGTATTTGTTCTTTTTATCAGGATTGTTCTATTTGGGTTGTTCTTTGGGGGAGGCTCCATATACATTTTAGGATTGTTTTTTCTGTTCCTGTGAAAAATGCCATTGGAAATTTGATAGGGGTTACACTGAGTCTGTAGATGGCTTTGTGTAGTGGGGCCATTTTAACAATATCAGTTCTTCCCATCCATGAACATAGGACATCTTTCCATTTGTGTCTTACTCAGTTTCTCTCATCAAGCTCTTGTAGTTTTCATTATGCAGATCTCTCCCCTCGTTGGTTAAATGTATTCCTATTTTATTTTTGATGCTGTTGTGAATGAGATCATTTTCTTTTTCAGATGTTTCATTGGTAGTATATAGAGACACACTGATTTCTGTGTGCTGATTTTGTATCCTGAAACTACTTAATTCATTGACTAGTTCTAACATTTTTTGTTGGCATCTTTAGATTTTCTATGTATAAGATCATATCAGGCACCAGTAATGACAGTTTTACTTCTTCCTTTCCAATTTGGATGCCTTTTATTTCTTTGTCTTGCCTGATTGCTCTGGCTGGGGCTTCCAGTGCTGTGGGTTGAAAAGGAGTGGTGAGTGTGCCCCCTTGTCTTGTTCCTGATCTTAATGGTGAAAGGATGAAAGTATTTCCTCTGGGCATGATGTTAGCTGTGGGCTTGTTTCTATCACCTTTATTATGTTTAGGTGTGTTCCTGCTGTATACAACTTAACAGTTTTTATCAGGAAAGGATGTTGTATTTTGTTGAATGCTTGTTCTGAATCAATTGAGATGATATTAACTTTTTATCTGGTAATGTGGTGTATCACATTTATTGATTCAGGTATATTAAACCATCCCTGCATCCCAGGGATAAATCTCAGTTGCTCATGGTGTTATAACCCTTTTTATGTATTGAATTTGATTTACTAATATTTTGTCAACAATTTTGTGTCTAAATCAGAGATACTGGTCTATAGTTTCCTTGTAGTGTCCCTATCTTGCTTTGGTATCAGGGTCATGCTTGCCTTGTAAAATAACTTTGGAAGTGTTCCCTCCTCTTCAGGTTTTTGGAATATCTTGAGAAGAATCAGCACTAATTCTTTAAATGTCTGGTAGAATTCATCAGTGATGCCACCTGTTCCTGGGGTTTTCTGTGTGGAGAGGTTTTTGGTTGTTGATTCACTCTCCTTACTCATTATTAGCCTGTTCAAATTTTCTATTTCTTCCTGATCCAGACTGGATAGTAGTTTCTGATGATCTTTGGATCTCTGTTGTATCAGTTGTAATGTCTCCTCTTTCATTTCTGACTTACTTTGAGTCTTCTTTTTTCTTAGTCTAGCTAAAGGTTGTCAAGTTTATCTTTTCCGAAACCCAGCTCTTAGTGTCGTTGATCTTGTCTATTGTTTTTCTGGTCTCTATTTCATTTACTTCAGCTCTGATCTTGGAGAATTTATTTCCTTAAGCTAACTTTGGGTTTAGTTCTTATTTTTCTAGTTCCTTGAAGTGTAAAGTTAGACTGTCTATTTGAGGCCTTTTATTTTCTTAACATATGCCCTTATTACTCTAAACTTCCCCCTTAAAACCGCTTTACAGCATCCCATATCCATTTTCATTTGTTTCCAGATATTTTTAAAATTTTCTTTTGATTTCTTCTTTGCCCCGTTGGTTGTTCAGGGATGTGATGTTCGGTTTACACATCTGTAGATTTTCCAGCTTTACTCTTCTTGTTGATTTCCAGCCTCATACCATTTCAGTGAAAAAAGATACTTGGTATGATTTCAGTCTTCTTAAATTTGCTAAGACTTGTTTTGTGGACTGTCTTGTGATCTATCCTGGAGAATGTTCTGTGTGCATTTGAGAGAACATGCTTTCTGTTGCTGTAGATAGAATATTCTGTGAGTGTCTGTTAGGTCCTTTTGTCTAATGTGTGTTTCAAGTTCAAGGTCTCCTTGTTGATTTTCTGTCTGGATGATCTATCCATTGCTGATTGTGGGTCATTAAAGTCCCCTAATAGTATTATATTGTTACTTTTCCCTTAAGGGTCTGTTAGATTTTGCTTAACATATTTAGGTGTCTCATCTTTATATGTTTATCATTGTTAATCATTATATAATGACCTCTTTTACCTCATTACTGTTTTTGGCTTAAAATCTATTTTGTCTGATGTAACTCTCCCTGCTTTCTTTCGGTTTCTATTTGCATGAAATATCTTTTTCCATCCATCCCTTCAATTTGAACATAAACTAGTACAGCAGCATCTTCAGTGAGGAGCTGGGGTTATATTACCCAATACAAATTGAGTGTACATGTGTCATTAAAGCTAAAGTAAGTCTCTTATAGGCAGCATGTAGTTGGGTTTTTTAAAAAAATCCATTCAGCCACTGAGTTTTGGAGAATTTAGCCCATTTATATTTAATATGATTATTGATAACAAGGTGGCAATAGTAAGCCCTTACCTAATTGTTTTCTGGTTGTTTTGTATTTCCATTCTTTCACCCTCTGTTTCTGCCTGTTTTTGTAATTTGATTTTCTGTGGTGGTATGCTCTGTTTTTCCTTTGATCTTTTGTGCCTCTACTTCAGAAATTGGCTTTGTGGTTACCATGAGGCTTACATGAGGCATCTCATAGATAAAATCCATTTTAAGCTGATAGCCACTTCACTTACAAAATTCTCACTCTTTACCCCCATTTTATGTTTTTGATGTCACTATTTTTCTTTTGTGTAGTATATTCTTTAATAAATTGTAATAGCTATAATTATTTTTAATACTCTTTCACCTTGATCTTTATATTATAGCTAAGAGGTTGATACACCATTGTAACCTGACTCCTATGTTCTCGTGTCATGATCAGCATCCTTTCACTTCAGCTGTAAGAACTCTTTTCAGAATTTCTTGTAAGGAGGGTCTAGTGTGATAAACTCCCTCAGCTTTTGTCTGGAGAAGTCTCTATTTCTCCATTTCTGAAGGATAACTTTACCAGATAAAGTGCTCTTGGCTGGCAGTTTTTTTCTTACACCACTTTGAACATGTCATCCCACTCTCCCCTGGCCTCCAGGGTTTCGGCTGAGAAACCCACTGATCACCTGGTGAAGGTTCCTTTGGAGGTTAAAGTCTTTTCTTCTCTGGGTACTTTTAGGATTCTCTATGAGTTTTGACAGTTTTGTTATAATTAATGTGTTTTTGGGAAAGCCTTTTGGCATTGAGGTAATAGGGTGGTCTATCCACTTCCCGAACTTGGGTGTCCAAGTGTTTCCCCAGGTTTGGGAAGTTTCAGCCATTATTTCTTGTGTAAACTCCCTGCTCCTTCTCTTCTCTTTCTGGAACTGCAATTTTTCTGATATTTTTACTTTTGATGGGAGTCCCTAGACCGTCTAGGCTTTCGTAATGCTTTTTCATTCTTTGTTATCCTCCGACTGGGTTATTTCAAAATTCCTATCCTGTAGCTCACTGATTCTGTCTTCCATTTTATCCACTCTGCTGTGGGTGCCCTCTATTGCATTTTTCATCTCATTTGTTGAATTCTATAGGCCAATAGTTTGTTCTCTTGTGTGTGTGTGATTTCTATCTCTTTGTTAAATTTTTCATTTTGTTCATGTAGTTTTTCTGATTTTTACTTCTGGAAAAAAAACGTGTAATTTTATTTTATATATTTTATTTTATTACGTTAGTCACCATACAGTACCTCATTAGTTTTTGATGTAGTGTTCCGTGACCCGTTGTCTGCAAATAACACCCAGTGCTCCATGCGATACGTTCCCTCCTTACTAACCATCACTGGGCTAGCCCCTCCCCGCTGAAACCCTCAGTTTCTCAGAGCCCATAGTCTCTCATGGTTCATCTCCCCCACCCCGATTCCCCCCCTTCGTTTCTCCCTTCCTTCTCCTAATGTCCTCCCTGCTATTCCTGATGTTCCACAAATAAGTGAAACCATATGATAATTGACTTTCTCTGCTTGACTTATCTCACTTAGCATCATCTCCTCCAGTCCCATCCATGTTGAGGTACAAGTTGGGTATTCATCCTTTCTGACGGCTGAGTCGTATTCCATTGTATGTATGGACCACATCTTTATCCATCTGTCTGTTGAAAGGCATCTCAGCTCTTTCCACAGTTTGGCTCTTGCGGACATTGCTGCTATGAACATTGGGGTGCATATGGCCCTTCTTTTCACCACATCTGTGTCTTTGGAGTAAATAACCAGTAGTGCAATTGCTGGATCATACGGTAGCTCTATTTTTAACTTTTTGAGGAACCACCATACTGTTTTCCAAAGTGGCTGCACCAACTTGCATTCCCACCAACAGTGTAGGAGGGTTCCCCTTTCTCCACAACCTCCCCAACATTTGTTTCTTGCCTTGTCTATTTTTTGCCATTCTAACTGGTGTAAGGTGGTATCTCAATGAGGTTTTGATTTGAATTTCCCTAATGGTTAATGATGATGAACATTTTTTCATGTGTCTGTTAGCCATTTGTATGTCTTTTGAGAAGTGTCATGTCTTCTGCCCATTTTTTGACTTGTTTTTTTGGGTGTTGAGTTTGAGAAGTTCTTTATAGATGTTGGATAGCAGCCCTTCGTCTGTACTGTCATTTGCAAATCTCTTCTCCCATTCTGTGGGTTGCCTCTTTGTTTTGTTGCCAGTTTCCTTTGCTGTGCAGAAGCTTTTTATCTTGAGGAAGTCCCAAAAGTTCATTTCCCTTTTGTTTCACTTGCCTTTGGAGATGTATTGTGAAAGAAGTTGCTGTGGCTGATGTCGAAGTGGTTACTGCCTGTGTTCTCTAGGATTTTGATGGATTCCTGTTTCACAGTGAGGTCTTTCATCCATTTTGAGTTTATCTTTGTGTAGGGTGTTAGAGAATGGTCGAGTTTCATTCCTCGGTATATAGCCGCCCAATTTTCCCAGCACCATTTACTGAAGAGACCGTCTTTTTTCCATTGCATATTTTTTCCTCCTTTGTCGAAGGTCCATATCTGGGCTCTCTATTCTGTTCCATGGTTCTGTGTGTCTGTTTTTGTGCCACTACCAGCAGCTAGATCACAAACTTCATTCAGCCTTTATGTTTGGTTATTGGAGGATTATTGTTACCTTTTGGTGGTGACATATTCCTTGATTCTTCACATTCCTTGTAGTTTTGTGTTGCTGCTCTGGGATGTGGAGTGGTGGACGCCACCTCAGTCTTTGCAAGTTGACTTCAGGTGGGAGGTGCTGTTAGTTGGTACTGTTAGATCTGGACTTTCTCTGTCTCTGTGTGGATGCACCTGCTCCATGCTGCTGCCCCCTCTTGAGGGAGAATTCTTGAGCTTGAATGTCTTCTCTGGTCTGTAGAACTTACCTCTCTCATTTCCCAGAAGGGGGCACTACAGATACCTGGATGGTGTCTCCTCTGTGCCCAGGGAGCCAGCCACAGCACTGGGGAGGTGTGGGTTCAGTACTGTGGGTGCTGGGGATCCTCAGGTGAGGTTCTTTCAGAAGCTCATGGGTGAACTTCTAGTTGACATCCTGTCATCAGGATGGTGTCCCTCCAATGCTCTCTGATCTTCTCTTCCCTAGAGTCATGGACATCCTGCCTCAGTACTCTGGGTGCTGCCAGAGAGAAATGGGTTTCTCCTGCAGTATCCCACATAGCTGGGGAAGCCATGTACTCCAGGTTCTCCCTCCCACCGTGGGAGAGGTTGCTGCCTGCTTGTTGAGCCCCCTGTAAGTGTCACCTTTGTGGAGGGGTGGTACTGGCAAAGTTCTTCTTACCATTTCCAGTACATCCAGACTCCAAGGACATGCTGAAACCTCCCCTTGGGGCAGGCTGGACTCTGGACTCCCACAAGGCCTCCCTTGCCTGTGGGTGTCTGTCCAAGTTAGCACTCTCAAGGTTTCCTTGACGGCAGTGAGAGGGCTTGGGCAGGCTCCCTGGCTCCAGCTGGGTTTGCAGTCCCTATGGAGATCTGTGTGCTTACTACTGGATGCACAGTTGGGTGACACTCCTCCCAGATCCTTTGGCATATGGAGCTGTATCCCAGAGGCACTTTTGCTCATGGATGGATACCTGATTAGTTGTTTAAAAAGGGAGACAAGAAAAACAGGGATGTCTTACACTGCCACGATATTCTGAATGCTTCTCTAATACTCTAGCTACGTCTATACGGGCCTGGGATGGTCCCCTAATTTCCCCTGGTGTCTGCCCAGGTATTATACTGACATGTTTATCTCCCTGTTGATATCTAGTTCTGTGTGTGTCTAACCAGACTTGGATGTTTCTTTAGTTTGCCACGTAGGTCTATGCTGATCTGGGATGTCCCTCTCAAACCCCAGTGTGTCTACACTGACCTGGCATATCTCTGTCTTTCATCAGTAATGTCCACCCTGATGTCTCCCTTGTCACTCTGGATTGTCTAACAGGACTAAGATGTCTAATCCCATGCAGAGTCTAATGTGACCTGGAACGACACTCTGACTTGGGATGTCCCCGTCTGTTGTGCATTTGGGTGTCTCCCTGATGCTGCAGGTGTGTCTTCTCTAACATGTAATGCTCTGTTTCCCCAGGGGAAGCTACCATGATCTAGGATGTCACCTTGATTCCTCAAGTATTTCTATATGGACCCAGGAAATCTCCCTGTCGACCCTGATCAGGGATGCCTCCCTACTTACCCAGGTGTGTGCCTACCTGCCTGGAATGTCTTATTACCCTGGAGTGTCTATCCTAACCCGAATTGTCATTCCAATTAAGGTGTACACTTGATGGGGATGTCTCCATATTTCCTGAGGTGACTATTGTATAACCCAGGATGATGTCTGCCCTGACCCAGAATTCCCTCTAATCCCCCGTGTTACTCCTCTTACCGGGGAGGTGAACCTTGCTCCCCTGGTGTGTCTACCTTTGCAAGTTAGATACAGCTGGGGAATTTGAGATCTAACTGAAACTCCTTAGAAGTGACCTCCTTTATTATAGAATGTCTACAATTATAAGTATTTGTGCAATATTTAGCCAGAGTTATGTAAGGCGATTGCCTTGCAATCCCATTCTTATTCAGAGAATAAATAGTCTAATACACGTTTTGCTTACATTATAAATAACAAAAAATTGAAACCCAATTACACATTATGAAAAATGCAGATTAGCTTGTCAAAGTAAAAACCAAATTGATTTAACCAGCTAAAAAGATCAAATGGGTATGTTGGCTTTGGGGTATTTTCCAAACACTTGGTATTATTCTCCTAATCATATTAATGATATCCCTGTGGGTTGCATTATTTTTAAGAGTCTTCAGTGCTTTTCAGCAGCCACTGACTAAACCACCTCTATTCCATATGAACTGAACAACAAAATTACATGAGCAAGAATTATCAGATTCACATTCACGACTTTCAGATGTCCACAGAAGGATCATGTGACAGCTAAGCAATGCTCTATAGTCGGCCACTCTCAGCTCAACTGAGACTATGATCAAAAGGTGAGGGAGGGGGTTAAAAATGAAATGGAGCCCACAATTTGGATATGTGGTGACTCCTACTTACCCAACCAGATCCTAAAACCGTCCTGATTCCAAAAATGTGAACTCCAAGTTGAAACAAAACTAGCTTGGATTCCGTAAAATCATGTTTACATGAGGAAAGCTGATGTGATGAAAAGAATGTGAGCTGCTAATTACCAATCCCAATGGAAAACGATGTACTTACCATTTTTATGCTTTATAAACTGAGCTGTAATAGCCGAGAGCAGAGTTTCTTAGCCACTTTCAGTTTGAATGTTTCTCGGTTCCCAAAATGTTTATTTCCCTGCTCAATATTCACCTCAATAAAACTCATTGCATTTTCTTTTGATAGACACACCTACAGAATTAGACACTGCAAACCTGTGGAATTAGGGAGACAACTCAGGTCAGAGTAGATACACGTGGGGATTAGGGAGACATCCCACATCAGTGTAGAAATGCCCTGGGAACTAGAGAGATACACCAGTCCAGTGTAGACAAACCCAAGGAATGAAGGGGATATCCTGAGTCAGTGTAGACCCACCTAGGGAATAGGGAGACATCTCTGGTCAGTGTAGACACACCTGGGGACTTAGACCTATGAGGTCAGAATAGAAACATGGGAAAATGAGACATGCCAGGAAAGGGTAGAAAGGGTGACATCCCTCATCATAGAAGACATACTCAGGGAATTAGAATTCAAAGATCATGACAGAAACAATAGGGCTTAGGGAGACAAGTCCGGATCAAGTGAGACATTCCTAGACAGAGGAGAATAACCCGGGGAAGTACAGTTCCTAGATCAGAATAGACACAATCTGGAAATTAGGGAGACCTATAAGGTCCAAGATGATGCACCTGGAGAGTAGTGAGACTTCTAAGCCAGTGTAGACACACCTGGGGAGTTAGGTGCACACCCAGGTTTGGGTCAACATGCCTGTGGAACTGGGGAGCCATCCTAGGTCAGTTAGGACACCCTTGGAGAGTCAGGGAGATATTCCAAGTCAGGGTAGAGACACCTTGGGGGAATCAGAGAGACATCCAAGTTCAGAATAGATGCACCTGGGATGTTATGGAAACATTCATGCTTGTCTGACCGCACAGCTGGGGATCTAGGGTGACTTACCTGGTCAGAATAGTTACCACTGGGTGACTAGAGAGACAGCACAGGTCAGGACAAATATGTATAAGTAGTGACACATTGCAGGTGGGAGTACACATCTGCCTGGAATTAGACATTCCAGATAAGGAAACCACAAAGACTTAGGATATCCAACAACTTGGGTAAAGTAGACACACTTGGACATTTGCAGAGACACCCCACACTGATGGGGACACACCCTGAAGAAAGGAGAGAACACAGGCCACACAACACACCAGAGGAACCAGGGAGACATTCCAAATCAGGCTAAACACAACTGTGTTGTGGGGTTGGTCAGACAACCCAGGCCAGCAGAGACAAACCTGGGTTATTAGGAAGTTATGTCAGGTCAGATCTGACACACCAAGGAAATCGATGAGATCTCTCAGGTCATTGTAGACCCTGCTACAGGATTAAAGATTCCTCCCAGGTCATAGTAGATACAACTGGGGATTAGTGAACTATTCCATGACAGTGTAGATACACAAGGGTAATTAGGGAGATTACAAAGGGTCACTATAACCCCAAATGAGAACTAGGGACAAATAATGGCTGAGAATTAGGGAGACAGTCAAGTTTACTGACACACAGGTGAGAAATAGTCCATGTCTGTGTGGATGTACCTTGGAAATTAGGAAGACTTCCCAGGTCAGTGTAGACACTCTAGGCAATTATGGAGAGAACCTAGGTCACAGAAGTCATACCTGAGGACATACCAGATTGGTATAGACACATCTATAGACATCTGGGGGAATTAGAGGGAATTCCCATGTCAGAGAAGTCACACTTGGGTATTGGAGTCACATGCCAGGTCAATATGGACACATGTATAGATCCAGGGAATCATCCCCAGTCAACCCAGTAGACACTCCTGGGTAATTAGGGAAACATCAGAGTATGCACCAGGTAATTAGGGAGATACTAGCATGGACATAACTGGAAATTATGGAGACATGAGTAGTGAATGTTGAGGCACTGGGGAAGCCAGCAAGACATCCCAGTTCAGAGTAGACACCGCTGGGAATTAGACTATTATCCCAATCAGTGCAAACACACTTGGGAATCAGAGATATATTCCAGAGTAAATACACCTAGGAGACATCACTGGTTAATGGGGACACACTTGGGAATGACGAACACATCACTGGTCAAAGTAGACCCACCTATGAACTAGGGAGACATCCCAGTCAGAGTAGAAACATGTGGGGAGGTAGTAGAAATCTCAGGTCAGTACAGACATACTGGGGGAGAGAGACATCGTTGGTCAGTGTAGAAACAACTGGGCATACAGAGGATCTCTCATTTCAGAGAAGACACACCTAGAAATTAGGGTGAAATCCCAGGTCAGTGTATACAACCTGGAGCTCTAGGGCAACATTGAAATTCAGAGGAGTTTGCACTCCCAGCAAACTAGGAAGAAACCTATGTTTAGTGTATGCACACATAAGGAATTAGTAGATGTCCAAAATTAAGGTGATCAAATCTGGGGAATTAAGGAAATATTCCAGGTCCGCAGAGACACTCCTATGAAGTTAGGGAGATATCCTCAAACAAGGGAGACAAACGTGGAGAGGAAGGAGGAAAACCCAAGTCAGATTAACC
The DNA here is from genome assembly GCF_003265705.2 of Callorhinus ursinus. Taxonomy (NCBI): domain Eukaryota; kingdom Metazoa; phylum Chordata; class Mammalia; order Carnivora; family Otariidae; genus Callorhinus; species Callorhinus ursinus. The sequence goes on along the minus strand of NW_027397159.1, from coordinate 2,228,758 downwards.
CTACCTGGGGAACTAGGGAGAAATCCAGGTTAATGAAGACAATTCTGAGTTGCTGAGATATCCCAGGTCAGGGTAGACACAGCTGGGGAAATACGGAGACATACCAGGTCACCAAGACATACGAGGGGGATTATAAAGTTACCCAGTTTCAGAGGACACAAGCCTATGAAATTAAGGAGATATCCATAGTCAAGCCAGACACTCCTGGAAACTAGAGAGAGATGCCAATTTAGGGCAGGCACACCTGGAGACCTAGGGAGACACCCATAATTAGGTAGAAACAAGTGGGAAATGAGTGGGATGTCCTCGACATGGTAGACCCACCAGGCAAAACTGAGAATTCCCAGAGCAGGGCAGAAATACCGAGGAATTAGGGAGACACTCCAAGTCAGGACAGCACACATGGGGAATTATAGAGATATCCCAGGTCAGGGTAGGCACATCAGGAAATAGAGAAATAATCAGATCAATGTAGACACACCTGGGGAATAAGCAATATAGCCCATGTCTGTGCAGACACAATTGGTAAATTAAAGCTCCCAGGCCAGTGGTGACACATTTGGATAATTAGGGAGATATCCCAGGTAAGAGTAGACAAACCTGTGGAATTACGAAGACAGCCCAGGTCATGGAACGCACACCTGGGAAATTAGCATCACAAGGGCAGAAACACAGGATAAATTATGAAGATATCCAATGTCAGGGTGGATACTTTAGGAATTCCAGGGACATAGCAGGTCCGAACAGGTAACAGGACTATAGGGGCACGAGCCCAGCCCAGGGCAGACACAACTGGGGAATCGGGGACACATCCGAGCTCATGGGGACTAGGGAGAGGTCTCGCGTCAGCACAAGCACACCTAAGGTACTGGGGGGACATTCAGGTCTATATTGGGAAGGCAACCCAAGTCAGAGCACCAGAGACACGTTGCTGGTGACTGCAGACGCACCTGCTCAACTAGGGTGGATTTTCATGTCACAATGCACCTGTTGGGAATGAGGAAGACATTCTAAGTTAATGAACACAAACATTAGGAATTAGACATCGCAGGTCAGGGTAGACACACTTGGGAATGAGTCGTCCCAGGGCAGTTTAGCCATACCTAAGTTACAAGAGCACCATTGCAGAATGGGGTGGACAAACCTGGGAATTTATGGACACCCCCCAAATCTGTGAAGACCTGGAAATGAGGGTGATGACCCAGGTCAGAGCATACACCTGGGGAATCAGGGAGCTATCCCTGGTCATAGGAGACACACTTGAAATATCAGGGAAGTAGACACAGCTGCGGAATAGAAGGAATGTCCAGGGTCAGGGTAGAAATACCTGCTTAGAATGGTGTCCTCCCAGTTCAGACCGTACCCATGAGACAGCAGGTGCACGTCTCTGTGCTGAGCAGACACAGCAGTTAGAGAAAACCTCCGTCAAGGTAGACACATAGCAAATAGTTGGACACAGCAAATGAACTGGAAGTAAATATTTGGAGAAAATGCAGCAAGTTCATATGCTTAGTATATTAACAGTGCGTTCAAATCAGTGGCAAGTTCCTCTGTAAACAGGGCACACACAAGGTTATAAAAGACACACAGAAATAGCTGGAAAAGAACCAAACATCGGTGGGTCTCAGATACGCAAATGAGAAGACAATATACCTTTGTCAGCTGGTTAAGAGTAAAACTGTAATAATTGAGTTGACAGGGTCCAGGGAATGGGTCTCGTCGGGGACTCTCAGGGCTGGGGAGGTGTCGGCTGCACACTCTGGGCTGGCTTGGTGACATGTGTCAAAGCCTTCGACCCCTAACAGGCTCCTGCAAGGACAGGCTCCCAGGACGGGCGTGCAGGGGTCGGCGGCGACAGCGCTCGCGGGCAAGCACGCCGACGACACAG